>NC_056751.1:630594997-630777497 GCF_019279795.1 Protopterus annectens | reverse complement strand
AGTGGGATTTGTTTTCTGAGCTGTTTATTTTTTCATGCAATTTTTTTCCCATATTCCTTCCCCTCATGAACATTTTCTCTGAATGAGCTCATGCACACATAAGAATACAAATAAACAGATTTTTAAGTAGCGTTATAGTGAAGTTTAAAACAAGGTCGCACTTACAATAATTGATGGAAGAGTAAGTTAATTTGCAACACTTCTTTCTGGCACTAGCATGCTGCATTTTCTGCAGATATCTATATACAGTGTTGCAATTTCCACCTATTTGCTCAAGCTCTCCTGAGACTGATGGTACTGGTATTTGACTGAGATAACTGGGGTTTCCAGTATTGGAGGCCATCTTCCAGGCCAATTTAGTACTAACTGCATTAACAGTTCTTTATATTAAACAGCAGATGTAAGCCTCTTCTGATCAAGAGTATTTTTTAACATTGCACCATTTTTGTTTAGTTAGTTAATTATGATATGAGGAAGCTTATCTTCGAGATAATAATAAAGCAAAAATGAACGCAGTCATGGTGAGTTTTCCAAGAGAATGGTTTATCTGATCGATCCCACAGTGATGCGACTTTGTGTCTAGTGATTAGATTAGACCTACTCTGCCATGACATGGACTGACCAACAGACACAAAAAACTGTTACATTCAGCATTTAGAACAACTTGCTAAGCTATGCAAGTTATTTCATAAAGAAGTAAACCATTTTTAAATGCCTACAAAACTTCCAAGGAATACCCAATTAGGCTGAATAAGGAAAGACAAACTCAAAGATGACTGTTATAGAACTTCCCACCAGTCCCAAGAGGCCAAGTTATATAACATTAAACTATATCTGTGTTGCTGTAAACAGCAGGCATGAATATACTTATCAAAGTCTGTTTCAGACAGTTATTTTCTTCCCAAATTAGTTCTGCAGTCTTCTCTTCTTCAGCAGAGATCAAACATAATTTACTAATCTAATTCCATTTCCAGAAATGGAATTTCAGTAGCTGGAAAACTCTCTAAAGGCATCCTAATGCTTATAGAGCTGTTCAGATTTGATGCCTGCTTCCCTTTGCATTCTAGCCATTTAAATTGCAGAAATTTATTCTGAGTAACCTTGTGTCCCCCATCTTATAAATGCAGCCCTCTCCAGAAAACACTTTTGTGTAACAGAAGGGAAACTCAACATATTTCAGCATGACATGAATTTGGTAACAAGGGAAAAATTGTTGGCTTACTTAGTTTTTGTTCAAGTAAAATGAGTTATATTAAATAAAATGTGCTTAATTTTTTATACCACATCACAAAATTGTTTTACAGGTGACCACAGAAACTAACAATAAAGATAGGTCAACTTGCAACAAATACGCACATTTTATATAATATAGGAATAAAGAAGAAAGATTAGTGGAATAACAGGACCATCTTATATGAATTAAACTTCAGGCAAAGCTATGTGATTTCTTCCCGAGAAGGACTGTTAGCCAATTGTAATGCCCTTACAATACTGTCTTGTTGATATTATGAAATGGTTCACAACAGCAGTTTTTTTAAAAAAATACACAAAAAATATTTTGGTCCTTAAATGCAAATAAAATACACAATAAGAAAAACATGGTACTGTTTTTACAGCATTGTGGCATGCAGGGTCGGCCTTGGGTCAAGTGGTGCCCTAGGCAAAAAGACTCCACAACCCCCCCACACACACACACACACACCACCAGGTGCCCCCATACTGGACTATTTACACCATCCAATTTACTGGAAAAGCGTCCCTGCTAGATTGGTGACCTAAGCATCTGCCTAGTTGGCCTATGCCTAAGACTGGCTATGGTGGCATGTGAGAAAACTAAAAACAGCAACACCCAAAAAATCCAAGTAATAATGACAGCTACTGTTGTTCTAGCCTTGGCCGGAATGTGAGAGAGGAAATGAGAGATAGGGTAATTTAACAACATGCATTATAGTTTCAGACCAGTATATCAGAGAAAAAAGAGGTAGTATCACTAATGTAACAACATTAACAATGCACCAGGCCTGCATATGCATTTGAACAAGATGTCTGGGCTAATTTAGCATTTGCGTCTGTTTCAAGCCTAAAAATAAGAGACAGGAAACAAGGTAGTCAGATTAATTTTAAGATTAGCTTCTGTTCCACTCCTAGATATGACAGCAGAAATAATACAGCTGGGATAGTTTAATCCAATTTGCTACTATTAAAGGCACATATATGATAGGTTTAACAAAGCAGTTGGGCTGCTAATTTAACATATATTACCTTTCCAGGCTTCATCATGAGAACCCTGTTCTTGTCTGGCAGTTAGATTACACAATTAAATCAATGAACTGGTAATGAGCTGCTTCCTCTGGTGCAGAGATCGATTCCCTCATCCTTCATTTGTCTATTGTGTGACCTTGAGCCAGTGATTTACACAGACAGTGCTTTGGGCATTTGGGAAATAGGGTTAGGTATCTTCAATGGTCTTTTGTACACCATACCTAGAACCTACCTATGATCTTGTTAATATACACATGTACCTGGGATGCACAACTAAACACCTTCTTACCTAGACTGCTGCCTGATACTTGATAACAGCCAAACCAGGATTCAGATCAAAACATCTGCAACAACTCATAGAAAGATCTAGTACTCTGACCAGGATCAACAACCCACCTTTCTGAAAAAAATCTGTAGAATAATAATAATAATAAATGCATGTCTTAGTGCTAGATGTTTTTTTACTCAGTTACTTAATTCTTCTACAAAGTGTGACGTAATCTGACAACTTTTCTTGTAAAATGCAACATGGACTGAGATGTGCTAGAAAAAAATTGATATGTATACATGTGTATATATATATATATTTATATAAATATATATGCATACATACACACATACACATGTTTATATACATATATATATATATATATATATACATATATATATATATATATAGCCACATATTCAAGTTCAGCCATATATTTGTTATATATTCAAGTGTTTAAAGTCTTGTTCTATTTGGTACTATGTATATATTTTTGTTTTTACATTTTATCATGTAAATGTGTTAACCCTCATTTTTTTTGTCTATAATTTCTATTACTTGATGTGATGATTTTGTATGTAACCTTGGGCTGGAGCTTTTCTCCCCGGGCCGCTGCTGAAAATGGGCACTGGTAAACAAATGTAAAATAAATATATATATATATATATATATATATATATATGTATATCTATCTATATATATATATATATATATATATATATATATATATATGTATATATATATATATATATATATATATATATATATATATATATATGTATATATATATATATATATATATATATATATATATATATATATATATATATATAATTGGGAGCAAAACCTTTCATCGATGAGTCTGTTCATGGATGAGTGACAAAGCCAGTACAAGTTATTGAAAATTACCAGCTTTTTTCATCTAAAAATTGTAGTACAGTGGGGATCAGGGAATATGCTCTTGTAGTGTGATCTCATAGTTGGTATATATAATTAGAAGAGGGTATGGGGAGTACAGGGGGGGTTGCCCCTCTTTCCCAAAATTATTTTTTAGGTTTTTTCAATCCTTTGTAGATGAATGTTTGTTTTGGTTGACCATTAGATGTCAATCATTTGTGGACTAATATTGTGCATTTTTAATAGAATGGCACGCACACACACACACACACACACACACACACACACACACACACACACACACACACACACACTTACATGTAAAAACACTACAGAATCCCCCAGCCAATTTCAATGAAGCACAAAATCCTGAGTCCTTAATTCTGAAATTAAAGATAAAAAACTCCAATATCCTGAAGCATTTAACATTGTTGCTTCACAGTGCTTAGCTCTTCACTATGGTCCCTCACTGAAATTCCTTCTGTGTGGAGTATATATAGCATCCCTGTGTCCATGAGGGTCCCTGGCTGGGTTGCCTTCTGTGTGGAGTGTGCATGGCCCCCCCGTGTCCATGTGGATCCCTGTGTGGGATGCCTTCTGTGTGGAGTATGTTTAGCCTCCCTGTGTCCACATGAGTTCTTGATTGGTATGCCTTTTGTATAGATTGCGTAAAGCTTCCCATTGTCCATATGGATTTTTCTCACTTTATTTTTCCCCCACCATGCCAACCAGTAAGCCTCCTTCTTCCCAACATGAGTCCATTGTACTTCTCAGCAGTAAAGGAGAGCCTTCAGAACCACTAGGGCAAGCCATTAAAGGGGGCAGGTATGAGGAACTTTGAACTCTCACTAGCTCCAAAAAACTCTTTAACCCCCTTCCCTAGAGGTGACATGGGCACATGTATCACTACAAGGACCACCCTCTGCATCATTATCCACACGTGCATAATCTCATGCACATGCTGACTAGGGCTACCATCACTGGTTTGAGTGATCATATCCTATCCTCTTTGTACCAGCTTTTCCACATTATGACTCCACCTCAGCTCTCCAGCCAAGAATATTACTGAAGTTTTGTTACCTTACCTGCTGAGATCACCAACTGTTCCCTCGGGATGGGCATGCCCATCCTCCCTCCACTGCCTGTGCCATCAAGAGCTTGAGATGCAATTTGAACTCTGGTCACCTGGGTCATAATCAGATCTTTATCTTTTTATGTCAGTGACAAAGATTCCATGTGGATTTTCTTCGGGTGCTCCTGTTTCCTCCCACCTCCCAAACACACGCTGTAGTGAAAATGCCATTTCTCTAAATTGCCTGTAGGTGTGCAGGTATATGTATGACCATACATCCTGGGAAAGACTGACATTCTGTTCAGGATAACTTTATCTTAAATCTGCAGAATGCAGGGATAGGCTGTAGCTCTCTCATGACCCTGAAATGGATAACTGGATTTTGGAGAATGAATAAATAAATTAATGAATGGATAATTTAAAAATATGAATGTAGTTGCTTCAGAGATCGGGGTTAATAATTTTATACTGCTCAAAGGAAAGGGATTCATGTCAACTCACTGAAGTCAGTTTTGGCAAACATAAAAACTTTAAAAAATGTTTGCCAAAACTATCTTTAGAGAACATCCATGGAAAGTATTTATTGCCACGGGGCAAGCTGCCCCTCTTGTACCCCCATGTGGGAGGACAATGTCATTCCTGAGCTTATATTATATATATATATATATATATATATATATATATATATATATATATATATATATATATATATATATATATATATATACCAACTATGAGGTTGCACAACTGTGGAGAAAGAGGCATACTTTACAGTAGACAAGTGTAATTCTAGCAAATGTACTTTGATCATTTCATGTACACTGAAAGTACCTTCGGCAACCTGATCTGCAACAAGATAGAAAAGTACATTTGGGAAATCTCATTCTATTCAAGAAAAAGTTAAAAGAACACTTAACTCACAGATATAAATGTGTTTGCTCCAGTGACCTGGGTTAATACTTTACTCCTTATATTTAACATTGAAGTATAGTTGCCGCTACAAACTCAATACCCTTTAATATTTATTTACCAAATCATTTACAATGCCATACAACTGAATTTTTAGCATAATTCTCAAATTTGTTTTATGTTAACATTTTATTGTACAATCTCTGTTTAATGTTCAGAGCATGTCTATGTGATTAATCTATGTTACTATTTCAGTTTTTCTGCAAATATAGTTTTCTTTTTGTGACTGCCTCATGGCTGGATAGTGGTTGACAGGGTCTTATACCAGCCCACCCACCCAATTAACAAACAAATAAATATTCCTGAATAATGCTGTAAAGGAGACAGAGTACGAGGACAGAAGTAGCAAAATGGCAAAGAACGTGAGGCTATCAAATGTGTAGGTTGAAATGGCATCAGCAGAAGGAATCAAGAAGGGAAGCAGTTTTTTAAGAACATTATAAAAAGGACAGACATGATCAGGCCGAATATATAGTGGAGGAAGACAACTGAAGACATGCAAAGGGTGGCAGGATGCCATGCCTGTGGAAGCTAAAGCTGAGAGTAGATGATAAATATACAGATACCAAGACAGACAGGATGGAGGCTGAAAGGGAAATGACTGCTCTAATGGTGTAAGATACACATACCATTTGGACTGCCTCCAATAATACCCAGGTATCCTTCTAGATTGCCCATGATGTAAATCTTCAATAGATCACTCACCAGCACATGAGTACCTGATGCATGGAAGTCTGCAAGATCAGCACCACTATACTGGAGATGGACATAGAAGAACAATTCTAAGAGAACTACAGGCCTGTTAGTCTAACAGCAAATGCCAGTGGTGGGAAATATCAAAGATAAATTCCTGTGGGAAAAACTGGTTATTTTTGTGGAAGACAGCAATCTTCAAGACAACAGTTAACATGGATTCATAGTCATTAAAAGCTGTCAGACAAATCTGATCCAGCATTATGACTGGGTAAAATAAGAATCTGATTGGCAGGGATGGTAGATGTGATCTGACTGAAGGTCAAAGAGGTCTTCAACATGGTCAGAGGGGGTTGCTTGAGATGCAGGGCATGTGAGCAGGAACAAAATTGAGGAACTCGTGTTTATTGGTTTGTCTTTTCATAGGATCATAGGATCATAAGAGGTTACTAGGCTAATGGCCCCGAGGCCCTTACAAGCCTAGTGAAGAGTTTATCTCCAAAAACAGAAACCTCATTCAGCACCTGTCGCCCCTGTCAATGAGGGACACAGATGGAACCCCTGCCAGTGAGGCACACAGGTAGAACCCTGGGATAAGTCTGTTGTTTCCCATCCACTTATCAAGGTTGTGCTTGAAGAGAGTCAGCAAGGTACTCTATTTGATGTGTATGGGAAGTCTATTCCAGTGACGAGGCAGCATCTGGGAGACAAACCTATCTCTCCAGCAAGTTTTGTTGATGTCACATATTACATTTAGGCCTTTTGAACAGGTAATGCGCGAGGAGTTAGATTTATGGATATGGAGCATCTCTAGTAGGGCAGGGTACAAAATTGCCTTGTAGGTGAGACACAGATCACCTCTGAGCAATCTGTACGATACCGAGTAGAGTGATAGTGATTTGAGCCTGTTCACATAGGACAGAAGGCCATGGATTCTCTTTGTGAGGTATTTCTGTGGCCTTTTCAGTTGGTACAGGTGTTTGGAGAGGTACATACCAAATGGGGGTTATACTCAATTATTGGCCTAATGAGGGAATAGTACAGAAAGGTAATAACCTCCTTTTTTCTGGATGCAATCCCTTTACTTATGAGATGAACCAAGTAAAGGGCTTTTCTGACCACTGCTGCCACCTAATGGTCAAATGTCAGATTGTTGTCAACCTAAGTACCCAGGTCTCTCACTACAGGTTGTGTGCTTAGGGGGTTGCCACTGATGTGGTAATCAGTAGGGCCATGTTTTTGCCAAATTGTATGATAATACTTTTTTTGCATTTAACTTATGGCCATAACTTTGACACCAGTCATTTGTTGCTGTGAGACCCTCTTGCAGTATGTTAACATAATTTGGGGAGTCAATGACAGCACCAAACTTACAGTCGTCCGCAAACTTGGTTGGCCACAGGCCTTTTGTCTTTGCCTGGACCTCTGAGAAGTAGATGCCAACCAAGTTTGCGGACGACTGTCACTAGTAGAGGCTCCTATTTTGACCTTGTGTGTCCTATCAGTGAACCACTTGGCCACTCACCTGATGAGACAGGGATTTTTGCCAAGTTGTGTTAGCTTTTCAGTGATGCTCAAGTGGTTTGTTTGTTTATTCTCATTTATTAACTAGGATAGTCTGATTAATCTTCTAGCCCTTATTCAGTGGAGTCCTGAGCTCTGGATACTACATAAACACAGTTAATAATGTTAGCACAGACAATATGACAAGTAGTGATAATATCAGAAGAGGCTTTTAAACATTCAGCAAGATATCTACCTATCAATAAGCATTTACAACATTTCATATAGTCCACTAGTACTTTAGGAAAATGTATAGTCCTTTGATACACAAAGATGAAAGCAGTAATAACAAGGAACTATAATGGTGGATAAATGATGAGAACAAACAACTAGTACATATATCCACTAGTTTTGTATTTATATTGTGTATAGAACGGTCATGTTTTTATGATTTCTTTTTCTACAAGGCTTTATATTACGACTCTGGTACAACAATCTTCAATGTGTTCACTATACATATATGTAAGGAAAAAGTAAACAGGGTGACATAAATAGATGCATCATTTCAGGATGGGAGACAAATGTGTAATAAGTGTTTGTAAGTCCTGACCAAGTGTACAAAAGATACCAGCTGAAATTTAATGTAGACAAATGTCACATACTGTATCTAGGCTACAACAGCTCAGGTGTGATATGAGCTGAGGGGAATGGAAACACTGGTGACAAGACAGGAATTTATATCATACCTGGATTGGACCAGCTGGAGCACAGTAAGAGAGTTACTGAGGCAGCAAGCAGAATATTGGGCTTCAGCTTCAGATATACAGATTTAATTTAGACCTATTGTTGCTTCTTTGGGTTCCAAAACAGAACTACTGACAATATTTGTCAACAAAATAAAAAAAAATGACTACAAAATGTACGCTCTTAAAGACTTGTGGCACTTTTTAAGAATTATCGCCGACTTGGAATTTGTTAGACTCTCTGCTCATCACAAATGATGTCACAGATTTATTCTCTGCCATTCCACATTCATTAGGTCTTGATTGGTTTTACAAAGATTTACATTCTGATGAGACTGTATCACATGTTGACATTTTACTTATGTGCTTTATGGAAACTGTGCTAAAATAACTGTATTTTGAAGGGAAATTCTTTAAGCAAATTAAGGGAGTGATTACAGGGGCACCTTCTACCCAAGTTTTTGCAAAAAAAGATTTTGTGGTTTTGGGAAAACTTTATGTTTTTGCAAGTGAATTTTGGCCACACATTACAATTTACTTTAGGTACCTGGATGATAGTTTTATGATGCGGAATGCTACTAGGGAGATGATAGATGAATTTATTCTTGTACATTTGCAGTACTGTTGAATTTATTTAGTTTACACATCATGTTTACAAGGATCATATTGATTAGGATATTACACTTTCCAAAGATTATGTCAGTAACAAATATTAATCTAATATTTTTCAAAAATCCACCTTTTCAAATGGATATTTACAGTACTCAAGTGGCAAAAAAAGAATCTACTCAAAGGACAAGTGGTCAGGCTATCTAGGTTTGTTTCCACTGAACCTGTTTTTCTGAAAGAACTTGAGCATATCAAGTCCATGTGTTCAGAGAGAGGCTATTACATACAAATACATGCATACATATATTTCAAGCATGGGCATTAATGCCCTTCTAGCTTGCCAATATACCAAATATCTTGTTCCCATAATAAGTGTCCAGGCTGTTCTTAACAATATCTAAACTAGTGCTGGCTTTAATGTAGTTTGATAGTCTGTTCCATATATCAGCTGCTCTCTCAGAGAACCAATTAGTACACTTCTCATTCCTACAGACTCTTCTACATAGGTTGTCTGATGATTCTCTAGCACTTTTTGATAACCCCAAACATTCCCAGAGGTAGTTGTCTCTAAGTGCCCTATATGCCTGAATAAGATCTCCTCTTAGATATCTGTAAGAGGCACTGTACAAGTTCAGATAGTTTAGTCTTTCATAATAACTTAAATGTTCACATCCATGGATGTCCTTGGTATATTGCTGTTGTACTCTTTCTAGTTTACTCACGCTTGTTTTCTTAAAGGGCTTCCATATTGTTATCCCTTACTCCAGTTTGGGTCTAATGTAACTAACAAACAATGACATCATCATTTTTTATTTTCTAGACTTTATAAATCTTTTTATACAACCTATAGTTCTCTAACTATCATTAACCAATTGGTTGATATGATTAGAAAAATTCATAGCTGGATCTACCCATATACCCAGATCCTTAAATGAGTCCACAGTTTCTATCACTGTGTGCTGTATTAAATATTCACCTTTCAATTTATGGCTCCCAAATCTCATATACTTAGTTTTTGATGTATTTATCACATATTATTCTCTTGTGCTCGATTGGTCAATTTAGTCAAGTTATTTTGCAGACATGTTTTATCTGTAACACATGAAATCAGTTTACCCAATTTCAGGTGGTCTGCATATAGACTGTAGGACACCTCAGATGAAAAAGTTAGGTCTGAAAGATACCATCTAAGCAAGTAAGGGTCTAGGACAGAGCCATGTAGGACACCCTGACTGTAGCCAAGGATTCCACCTGTCCAGTTGCTGTATGATACTTGCCATGCGCTATTTATAAGCCATGCAGCTATCCATCATATCAAGAGTACATCAATACCTAGTTCTAATTTATTGAGCAGTGTTTTGTGAATTATCCTGTCAAATGCTGAAGTTCAATCTATATAAATTACATCACAACACAATTTTTCATTCATAGCTGTTATTATATTGTTATAGAACATCATGATACAGGTGGTAATAGATCTATTTTCAACATATGCATGCTGGTATACAGTTTCAAGTCCCAACCTATCCAATTCTGATAATAACTTATCCAATATTACCTTCTCCATTATTTTTCCACAACATGAAAGTAGTCTTAAGGGTCTTATATGACATGTTTAATAAGTGCATATATCCAATCTTGAGGACTCTCCCCATATTTATATGACCTAGTGAATAATAGATATAATGCTGCTTTAAGTTCTTGTTGAAGTGTTTTCAGTTCATTGTTACTAATTCTTTCTCCTCCCTGTGATTTGTTTGGATCCAGTTTGCACAGTTCTTTTTTAATATAATCTAATTTGATTCCAGTATCTGGGGTTACCTAGATGTCACTAGGGCAACTTAACACCCTTTTTGTGGAGTCAAACTGTTTTGCATAACATTTTGCAACTATATCTATAATATATATATATAAAGCTTCATCATGATTTATCATACATTAATATATTTCAATTAACATATCCATCTATCCATTTATTAAACACATTACATAGATATACTTTATATAAATTGACAGAATAATGATTTTGGTTTTTTACTTACATACACATCTTTACTCATGTATATTCTTTTTTAGTACTATCAATTATATTATATATAAAGATGTCTTGATATATATATGTCTCATGTCTTTAATGTATAAATATCTTGTTTAGATTTATGTGATTCAAACCACTTCCTTTATTTATTTGATATATATATATTTCCTTTTAAAATGTATATATAATATATCTGCTTTTTATCTACATGATTGCAACAATGCTGTTCATAATTAATCAATTCATTTAATTAGTTTTAATTATTCTATTAGGTTCACTATAAAATGTATTGCATTTATTCACAATCTGCAGGATCTGAAGAAGCTAACCTTAGTGAAAGCGCTTATCCGTGTATTATTTTGTTATTTTTTATGTCAATAAACGTGCTTTATGTCAACAACTCTGTGACCAGATGCTTGAGTGAATATCAAATCTGAAACGCTTGGAATTAGCCTCGTTCCTTTGCACTATTACCTGCTTCCTGAATTTATTTTATTTTATTTGGTATAAGTGCATTTATCGTTTGGACTGACTGCGCTACTACTTTTTACTTGTTTAAACTTGCCGGACCAATTCGAGGAACGAGGTGCTTTACTTTGAAAATCCATAATA
Source organism: Protopterus annectens (assembly GCF_019279795.1). Lineage (NCBI taxonomy): Eukaryota > Metazoa > Chordata > Ceratodontiformes > Protopteridae > Protopterus > Protopterus annectens. The sequence goes on along the minus strand of NC_056751.1, from coordinate 630,765,831 downwards.
AAGTCATGATGACAGACATAGAACTTGCCTATAAACCAGGAAGTGAACATCGTGGAGTAGATCATGCTAATATTAAGCATATACCAGGAGGTGAATACCGTGATGCAGACAATGTTAGTACTACTGTGAAGCCAGGAGGTGAATACCGGGGCACTGACACTACTAACATCATGCGCAAGCCGGGAGGTGAACACCGAGGCGTAGACGCAGTTACAACCAAGCAGAATTCTAGTGGTGAACATCGGAGCAAGGAAGCGCTTGAATTACGCTTCCGGAAATATTTAAACGGATCTTCAATTCCAGCATGGTTTCTGGAAGATAACGCTGTTGCGAATGAAAGTGAAAAGCCGATCGTTGATATGGAGAGGTTAAACAGGTTACTTGCTGACATTGAAAAGGACTTTTATAAATTAAAACGCTTGCAGATTCAACGAATACATTTTGAATTCTGCTTACAAAACAACATAATACCACGTGGATTACGAGTTTTCTCAATGCCCAGTCAAGGGCAGGACTATCCTGAATTATTGGCACTATGGCAGCGTATTAACATTGACACCAGCCGTAAGTACCTACAACTCTTAATAGACTTTTTTCTGCCAGAAGAGAAAACATTAATTAATACTATTAACGCTAAGCAAACAGAACTTTTTGCTAGTTTTACGGAAAGTGTTGTTAATGCATTATTTGAAAATATGCTAGACTGTGTAGCAGCCTACGAGCATAAGCTGTTTCAGCAAAAGAAATCGAAAGTAGCGAGAGATTTTAGAGATTTTAAAAATGGTAATGTCTTTACTTGGCCTAGGTATACTACAAATATTAATAATGTTGCTAGAAATGTACCTGTTACTACAAATACTAATGAAAGGCCAAATACCAATAATGTTGCTAGAAATGCACTAGCTGCTGTAGATACTAATGAAAGGCCTTCCATTACTAACTTTCATATAAGCAATGATCAAGATACAATGCATGACCAAGTTGAATGCGACACTAGCATTAATAAAAATGTACAGAAATCCAATGAAATTAATGTAACTACTTTAAATGACTCAGTTACTATGAATGTTAAAGAAATAAATAAAAGTACAACTAATATAACTGGTTCAAATATGAAACATGTGAACAATGGTCATTTAACAACGTTTTCTGATGAACAGATAACATTATGCAATGAAACAGACAATATTTGTAATGATTCATCTGATGTAATACACTTAACTTATACAAGTGATACTACCAATCAGAATTTATATCCTAAAGTAAGCATTGCCAATGTCCACTCCAATAGTAATGCCAATGCTAACACTAATAATAATACACCATCTACACCAGTAGTAAGACCAAAGACTAAAGGAAACATTAACAACATGGAATTAGCAGCTGGATTATCTTTCCCTTTAGCCATACGTCAGGACAAAGGGCCAAGAAGGGCCCGGTCAATGAGCAGGGGGAGGCAGAAAAGAAAGATATCAGGAGAAGCCCCCCAACCCACAACCCTGAAGAAAATGTGGATCAACAATCACTAGGGTTAATTTTTAATCTATCTAGTTTTGAATTAACAAAGGATGATGTAGAACTTTTGAACAAAGGTTTAAATTTCATACCTCATACCAACAGTATGATTATAGACACAATTACAGATTTAAAAATTTTTTGTCGTAACATTATGTTGAAGCATATGTTCGGCTCTAAAGATGAAATTACCACACACAATACAGGTACTAACAATAAAAAACCTTTTATTTTTAAAAACTTAAGTGATTTCATACCAGCTTATCACCCTTTAGTAGAAGCATATTTTAAAGTCACTGAGGATGAGTTTCACAAGTTCTTTAACGATAAAAAACAGTATGAAAAAAGAAATAAGAAAAGATATGATAACTTAAATTTTAAAGAAAGAACTAGTTTAAATAAATTAAAGAATGAGTCAAATATTTCAATCAGACCTGCAGACAAAGGATCAGGGATAGTAATTTTAGATAGTGAACAGTATATATACAAAATGAAATTAATGTTAGAAGACAAATTTTATATTAGGGAAAATATTGAAACTGTGAATAAAAAATGCACTGATATATACAATACTTTATTAGACATCTACAGAAGTGGCCTAATTAACAAAGATTTATATGAATATTTATACATAGAAACACCCACCATCCCAATTATTCAAGGCCTACCGAAAATTCATAAAAATCCCCTTGACCCACCAATGAGACCAATAGTCTCAGGAAGAGGTTGGGTGACTGAGCACTTATCAGTTTTCATTGAAAAACATCTAAGATGTATTCTTGACACCAATCCATATGTGTTGCGTGATTCGAAGCAATTCTTAGCAGACTTATACGACAACTTAAAGAACTGCTCATCGATAGAAAATTTAATTTTTGTTACCCTAGATGTAGAATCACTTTTTACAGTAATTCCGAATGCTTTGGGAATCACGTTAGTCAGCTCTTATTTAAAAAATCACAGTGATTACTCTGACATTCTAATTGATTTGATAACATATTTCTTAGAAATAATTTTGGAAAATAATGTGTTCATATTTGATAAAGACATTTATAGGCAATGCGATGGCGTAGCTATGGGCACTCCATGTGCCAATAGCTACGCCAACATGTTTTTGGCCCAATGGGAAGAAACGGTCCTTTTTCATGACATGCTATTCAAATCTAATGTACAATTTTATCGGCGCTTTGTAGATGACTTATTTATTTTATGGGATGGTCAATTAAGTGATTTACATAATTTCATCACTGTTGTAAACAATATGAATACTTGTTTGAAGTTTACAGCAAAATGGAACACAAATAAAATTGACTTTTTAGACCTTTTTATTGAAAAATTACCATGTGGAATAATCAATACAGGTATCCACAGGAAAAAATGTCATCGGAACATGCTTCTATTTAGAAATAGTATGCATCCAACATACGTATTCAAAAACATTATGAAGGGCCAAGCCCTCAGAATGTCTAGGATGAATTCAACTGAGATTGGTTTAGAAAATGATTTAAATGTTTTAAAAAATAATTTATTAGAAAGAGGATATAGTTCCAATGAAATTATGGAACATTTAAAGATTACACCAGACACACGTATAAATAGAGGAGCTCCTTACTTTGGACCAAATACCACAAAAGATAGCATTACTGTTTCAAATCAATATAAGGTAAAATTTTCTACATACTTTACAAGGGACAATAATGAAATTAAATATATCATTAATAAACACTGGGATATTTTAATGTCCGATGATGGAATTAAGGGTATAGTAGGCGATTACCCGTCGTTTCTATACAGAAACAAAAGAAACTTAAAAAGGTTATTATGCTACAAAAATGATAGAAAAGACACAGTACTAGATGGGAATACCAGACCATGCGGACATTGCAATTTTTGTTCCTTAATAAACACAGATCCCATCTTTGTCCATCCAGATTTGAACAAAGAATTTTGTTTTACCGTAAATGCTAACTGTATGACCTGCAATGTGGTGTATCTAGCAGTATGCACACTATGCTCCTCATTCTACGTAGGCAAAACTAATCGTTGCCTACGTGATAGAATGAGGGAGCACTGTTACAGCATTAGAAAGAAAAATCCTAACAATGCTTTAGCTAAACACATCATGCAGGTAGGTGACTCCCATACATTCACATTTAGAGCATTGGAAGTAATAACACCAAATGAAAGGGGAGGTAATATAAGATGCCACACAGAAGGAAGGGAAAGCGGTTGGATCATCCAACTTAGAGCAGACAAAGGGCATGGTCTAAATGAAAGGGCATCAATAAAACCTTATCTTAAACAACGTAGACACATTAAATAAATAGATACGTATACATTCAATTCTGACCATACATATAAGGATATATACATTTACCTCACCTACTAGAAATTTTACATAATATCATTCACCAATCTCAGAAATTATTCAAATGTACATTTTTTATAATCATATTCAACATTACATATACACTATCCCTCTTCTTCTAACATTTTATATACACTTTTAACATTTTAAAATATTACCCATGTTTTTAAATATATTTATATCTAATTATTTATATATACATATATTTACATTTATATTTATGTTATGTACACTTTTCCTTTAACATGCATACATTTATTATATATATATATCATTGACTCATTTTTTACACATACTATATACAGACATATTCATTTTTCAATACATTATTCAATTTAATACGCATATACTAAACAGATTCATGGTTTTGTATATCAAAAGCTCTACCATGCATCATCATACATTTATACATTTATTAGTATTAGCATATTTAATTGTTCATCAATTATTTATTTATTTATTTATTTACAATATTTAAGTTTTACATACACAATATATATATTTACATTTATAATTATGACATCTTTTAACCAGTATATTTATAATTAATATACACATGTCATATATACAAGCTTCATCATGATTTACCATACATTAATATATTCAAACTAACATATCCATCTATCTATTCATTAAATACATTACATAGATATACTTTATATAAATTGACAAAATAATGATTTTGGTTTTTTATTTACATACACATCTTTACTCATGTATATTCTTTTTTAGTACTATCAATTATATTATATATAAAGATGTCTTGAAATATGTATGTCTCATGTCTTTAATGTATAAATATCTTGTTTAGATTTATGTGATTCAAACCACTTCCTTTATTTATTTGATATACATATATTTTCTTTTAAAACGTATATATAATATATCTGTTTTTTATCTACATGATTGTAACCATGCTGTTCTTAATTAATCAATTCATTTAATTAGTTTTAATTATTCTATTAGGTTCACTATAAAATGTATTGCATTTATTCATAATCTGCAGGATCTGAAGAAGCTAACCTTAGTGAAAGCGCTTATCCGTGTATTATTTTGTTATTATTTATGTCAATAAACGTGCTTTATGTCAACAACTCTGTGACCAGATGCTTGAGTGAATATCAAATTTGAAATACTTGGAATTGGCCTCGTTCCTTTGCACTATTACCTGCTTTCTGAATTTATTATATTTTATTTGGTATAAGTGCATTTATCGTTTGGACTGACTGCGCTACTACTTTTTACATATATCTATAATATGTTGTGTCTGAGAATAAATTTTAGAAACTGCACACACTTTATCAATTTGTATGTCTTTACTCCTTCCACATCTTATGTATCTATAAAAAGGTTTCCTATATCCATATCTTTGTATACATTTTCTTCAAATTTTTCTTGATCTTGTCTCACACTATGCTTAATCTGTTTTGACCAGCTTGTTTATTTCAGTTTTCAAAGTTGTAGTTCAACCTCTCTTCCACTTCTTATACTTTTTCTCTCACCTTAATCAGATCTCTTGTTCTTATGGAAATATATCCACCTGTCATTGTATGCCTAGATCCTGGTGTTAAACATTTTTTGATTTTTTGCACTCAGTTTCTCTTTCAAAACTTTCCACATTCCATCTGCATTTTTTCCACTGAACACCTCACTCCAGTTAGTTTTACACAGTGACTGTTTTGTTTCCATATAATCTGTAATTAACCTTCTGTGTATGGGTTTAGATTTCAGTTTGGCAGAATTATCTTGCAACAAATTAACCTTTATAACCCCATGATCACTGCAGATAGATTAGTAAAAACAGGAAGCATTTGACATATGTAACAATAGACCATTTAGGTTCAGTCATATTTTATATTCAACAGTTAGTTTTAAGAGTACTATAAAATAATATTGTTGATAATGGCAAAGCAATGATTATTCCTTATCACAAACAGTCAATGGAAGTAAAAAGATTTAAGGCCATTTTAGTTCAATGGGTATGATACAAAAATTTGGGGAAACTCCAAACTTTATATACTAGAAAGAGAAACACAGGAAACTCTAAACTTTCTATACAAGAAATATAAATATGTTAAAGTTAATCTTGAAACAAGTACATGAAGAATTAATAACACCTTTTACAAATATGGATCATGGTCACAATGCAAATATATCTATGATTCTAAAGACATGCGTCTGGAGCGTTTCTCCCCGGGCCTCCATTGAAAATGGGCCCTGTCCCAGTCAAACTTTCCTGGTAAAGAAATGTTAAATAAATAAATAAAATGATCCAGTGAATATTACATTGACATATTATGACAAAATCATTGGCAGCAACAGTTGTTTCAACTGTAATACCAAAGTTATGATGTACTAGTGAGATGCCTGTCTTGCATGACTTTCTATGAGGAAAAACTTAACATTCTCAAAAATCAAGACTTTATGAGCACGTGTAATCTATAAAGGAAAAAGATTTAAACATATATTAACATATCCTAATATATATATATATATATATATATATATATATATATCTATATATACACATGCATACACACAAACACACACACACACACAAACAGACAGACATATATATATATATATATATTTTTTTTTCTTTAGAAGGCATATGTCTCAGAAAGGGCTGGAAACTACAAACCTTACTTTAACAGAAATAATTACATTGGCAGTTACTTCTAGGTTACACACAACCCCCCAGGTCTTAAGGAATTTTTTTCCATTATCATTATTTTAAAAGAAAAAGTTGAAAGACTTTAACTTTCTTGAAAAAAATTATAAGAAATATGGTTTAGTCATGTTGTCATGTTTTGGGGGGTTCTCATTGTTTAAATGAGCCTACAATACAAGCAACATAGCAATTTTAACTTCCTAATTTTTTACTTTGTTTATATTTTAAGCATTATTTGATGTATCACAATTGTTATTTTTTTATTTATTCCCACTTTTTATTAATTTAATACTAATATTTAACAAATTGTTCTTTTTAAAGTAATATGTGATCATGTGATTACATGTTTTATATATAAGGAAGTGAGATCATTTTTTATTTTAGTTCTGATGAAGTTATTATAGCATTGAGAATGAAAATGCTTAATTTATTAAAGTGAGTCCATATGATTTCTGTGCTGCCAGTTTTTATTTATTTATTTTTTGAGAATATATTGCATTTTATTTTCTTTGGTTACTCTTTTAAGTATCTAATAAGTTAGTGGTTTGGCCTTCAATTTGTAACAACAACAAACATTTTTGTTTTTGTATTCTTTTTTAACGTAAGTGAACTAAAAGTGCCTCATTCCACCAGCATTAAGTGTGGTTTTGAAAATCATAGAATTAAATTGAAGTAATTCAAAGTCTGGCTTTTTATTTTAGCCCATGAACTACAAAGCATTAAATGAAACAACAATATTTGCCGGTTTGTAATAAAACCCCTGTAATGAAGTAAAAAATAATAACTTAATTAGCAGATACTCCACAATGACAGTTGGGGCTGACAGCATTCTCTTTCTTGCCATTGTACTGTAATGAAACCCCTTCTTACTACAAGCAGCTTTTCAGAATGCTTGCAATAATCATACCAAGTGGGGACTTCTTTCTCCCCTTCAGAGCTTACACACAGTAGGATTGCTCTCTCACTTTAACCCCATGTTTCAGGCACTTTCTCAGCCTCTCCTCAATTCTACATCTGAGAACACCTAAGTGAAAGAACTACTCTGGTAGAGTTTTTAGTTGAATCTCGAACAGATGCTGCTGTTAAAAAGGGATAATTAGTAGAGCATATAAAATATTGCATGATAACTAGAAGAATTAATCAAAGGAGTTAGGAAAGAAAAGAAATTGTCTGACAAAAGCACAAAAAACAAAAATAAACAAACATATATTCAAGATCCCAAGTATTTTTTAACAAAGTTTTAGAGATCAGATTTTGCTCGCACTGTATGCAGCCTTTAAATTATGCAGACTGGGTAGACAATCTGCAGACAAGAATGATTGGAGGAAAAGAGGTGGCTAGGAGCATATGTTAGAGTTTATGTCATGAGTTGCTAGAAAGAGTACTATGCTAAAAATGTATGTAACTAAAGAAAATATAGGAAAAAAATGTATGTATGTATCTAAAATTATTATTCGCTGAGCTGACCACATGATCTGAAATGTAGACCTACGGCATCTTATCGAGTTTAATTCTGTTGGCTACCAAAAAAGCAATTAATAATAATAATAATAAGCATGATATAGCAGAAAGTTATAAAAAATAATTTCTAATGACAATAAAATTCAATATTTAAGCATTATTTGGATGGATATCAAAGACATAATTTCTGTTAATTATAATAATATATTAGAAGCTATAAAACAGCTTACCAATAAGTTGAATAAGTTATTCTTCAGTATAGAAGATATATTATCATTAATCAAAATGAATATATTTCCAAAAAGTTATACATTGTGCAATCAATCTCTAAGAAATATGAAAACACAAAAATTCTCTTTCTCTTCTTCTCCTTTTTGTATCCAAGTAAGCCTAGGTTAACTCTGAATCATGTATAAGGGAATGATCTGATGGTGGTATAAGATTTCTTGATTTGGAGATGTATAAATTAGCTGCTGTTATCAAAACAATAACTTTTAACTTTATAGGACTTCCAAGAACACCACAAAAAAAGCTTTTTTTGTTTCTAACTCTCCCAGTGTGAAACAGAAACTCAGCAGAGAAGGCCAGTAGACTTGTGTTTATGGGTAAATTTCAGTAACTCACTAGTAAATGCACTGCCTGGGTACCAGGAATAAAGAAGTGCATAAGACCTGGAAAAGATCAGCTACAAAAAGTGAGGAAGAAATGCTCACTGGGAAAATTCTGCAGCTGTTCTGCAAAAAGCCATGCAAAATTCAGACATGATTTCCAGTAACCTACAGGAAGATATAAGACAACTGCATACAGACGTGGTTAAAATAAACAAAACATTGATGGAGTATATAAACACAAACACCAAAAGGCTAGGAAAATGGAAGAAGCTTTAAACAGATATTCAGATGAGATATTAAAGCTGAAAAAAATCAGAGGTTGAAATAAAGAAAAGGCTGAATGAATATGAGACTGCTCATGAAGAGATGTTTCAAAAAACAGAATTAGAGGACAGAGCATGTAGGGAAAACCTGAGATTTTCAGCTATACCAGAGAAGCTGGAAGAAACAGATTGCATTCATTCTATGAAAGCACAACTAAGCAACTGGACTGGTATGCTACAGCAGGAGTTAGTTGAAAAGGCACATCATGTGTTTGCTCCAAACCTAGCTATAAGAAAGCAACCTACACCTTTAATAATAAAGATGCGATCCTACCAGCAGAAAGAATTGATTCTGACAAAAGTGTGGCAGAAGGACAAAATACTAAAGGTGGGGGGCAGCAGAGTGTTTGTGGAGAATGATTATGCATTGTACACCAGGCAAAAGAGAAGTAAATGAATTCCACTATTCAGAGAATATCAAGACACAGGTATAAGATTCAAACTGCTGTATCCAGCTGTCTTTAAGGTATTATTTCCTGGAGGGACAAAATCATTTTTCATGAAGTGCATGCTAAGGAGGAAATACAAAAGTTTGTCCAAAAAAAGTGAGCTGTGAAACAGAAGGATATTCTACTTCTTGTTCCTCTGGTAATAAAGACCACAAAAAGACTGTACCTGTTAAATCTTTTCCAGTATTTCAAAGGAAAATGTTGGAGAGAAGGAAGGGAACATGAGAGTTGACAAGAAGAATTGCATGTACATTGGAAATGAAGCAGTGACAAGATTTGGGCAACGGAGAACAGCAGTAATAAAATCAGTAACTTGATGTGGGATTACAATGCAATAATTATATTTGTGAAATATGACAAAACAAGAAATTTTGGAAATATTGGACTTTTTCAAAATTTGTTGGATTTGTGGGGGACTCTAAAGTATATGCCTTACTTCATGTCATTAATGTTCAGAAAAAATGCTTTGGGGAGGGTGTGAAGGCTGCCAGTCTAGCTAGATAGAATATTGTGAATACTTTTATGTCATTTGTAAATATTAATGTAATCCACAGGCTTGTTCTACAAATGTAAAAAGAACTATATGTCATGATTAAACTATATGCTGCACTGAGCTTCAAAAATGTAACCACAGTGCACTCTGCTGGAAGAAAGCTGATAAGTCAACCATTGTATGACTGTTTGATCTCAACCTCAGAGACAGGATGTCTGGACCAGGAAATTTTTTCTATTTTCTTGATTTAAGAGATAATTACTAAGGTTTTACATATATAATGTATTTTATTGCTGTGGCTTCCTGGCCAGGTGCAGCTTACTAAGAAATGTCAATTTTGAGTTTTAGTTAGCCTGAGAATTAGAGAAGTGTCAAGAATGATGTAATGTGAAATTACTCAGCAGTACTGTGTTATCAATTTAAAACTTTCTCAGAGAGAGAGAATTAGGCATTTTGGATTTTGCCTGAAGAACATCCACTCACCAGCACTTGCTTGCTCTGTATGTAAGATATTTATTTAGAACAGTGATTTCTCTTAGAGATAGATATAAATAGCCAGCTTAGTCTAGCTGTTTTCCATATTTATGCCAGACTATTCTACAGTATTATTTTAAAGCATTTTCCTGTGATTTCTGAACTCTGTTATATCATTGTGTTGAAGTAATAAGATTTGCCTTGTGTTTTTATTATTTATTATTAAATATTTTTAAACCTTTCAACTGTGGCTGTTTTGTGTAGAGATAATTTAAGCACTAGAGTACTTGCATGTATTTAGTGATACTGTACTAAGCCACTCCAGAATAGCCTTAGCCCTGGGTTACACTTACTATTTGCATAACAGTAATATTACACAGTGAAATTGGTCACCCTTTGGGAAGGGCTTTATAGTAGCTGATAAGAGTAGTTGGTGGCAGTGATTACTGCCTTATAGCCTGGCAAGAGGGGCATAGCTGGAGAACCTGTGCCAGCCTTCCCCAGGAGTGTCTGTGTGTTTGTAAATAAACCAAATCTCAAAGTGTGTGTGTATGTATCAGCTACTTGGGCAGGGACACGAAGCACTGGTTGGACAGAGAGGCTACTGGAGGTTTTGGCTTGACTACTTGGCTGAAATCTGGACCCTCTAGCTGTGCCAGTGGGGTGTCTTATTGGGGATCTGGAGAGAAAGGGAGAAACCAGCCCCAGACTGACTGTGATCTGTGTGTGCTCTTAAGGGAAATTGTACTTTACTGTGTATACTTATTATCTTTCCCCATGTGCACATCCCTCATTGGTGCTAGTGGTGAGAATAGAGGCTTCTTGATTACTGGGCCAGTGCATGGGCATCACATATTAATTGTTTGGTGGTGGTGGGATATCCACATCAAATATTAATCGGTTGATAGTGGTGAGTTAGCCACATCACATACTAATTAGCTTGTAGTCAAAGTCAAAGAAAACTTTATTGTCATTCAGAAATCACTCAAGTGCAAAAACTGAACAAAATTCCATATCTCCAGACTCAATGTGCAGACAACATATAGACCATTTTCACAGACATTTACACATGCAACACCTGGCTGTTAAATCACAGACATGCATGTAGACAGTAATATTGCAAATAATTAGAAACACATTTTAACACTTTTTGAACTGAACACTTACTTGCATGAGACTTTAGTATTGCACAGATACTTGGTTAAGACATTGCATTGATCCTTGCACAGAAAGAGACATTGAGTATTGAGTATTGCACTGTGAACATTAGAATATTGCACAATGGACCTTAGAGTATTGCACTATGGTTAATTTATGAATTTGTATGTATTGCACTGAAAGAAGATATATTTTACTGCACTGCTACTGCCCTAGATGGCCTATAAGTTACAGTCATGGTGAATATTGCACTAAGTATTAGGTGAGACTGGTAACTAGGTTCTTGCACAAATTCAGACAGTTTCTACTGACCCAGTTGGACATCATGGAGTGTAGTGGTTGTTAGAGTTCAGCAGCCTGATAACATTAGGGAAAAAGCTGTTCCTGAATCTCATAGATCTGCAACGTATGCTTCAGAAGCGCTTTCTGTATGATAGATGCAGGAGCAGTCTGTAAGCAGGGCAAGTGCAGTCTTTAATTATTCCTCTGGACCTGCTGAGACATCTGGATAAGTACAAGTCATGGATACATGGTAAGGTGGTCTTAATGATCCTCACGGCTGTCTTCACCACTCTCTGGAGGGGTTTGCACTCAGAGGTAGAGCAACTTCCATACCATACTATGAGGTTGTTCATCGGGATGCTTTCTTCGTACCTCTGTAGATGGTTGTGAGAATTGCTGGTGGGTGATTCGCTGTCCTCAGCTTTCTTAAAAAGTGCAACCTCTGGTGTGCTTTCTTGACTATGGCATTTGTATTTGTGTTCTAAGACAAGTCCTCATCGATGTGCACTCCAGGAAATTTTGTGCTTTTCACTCTTTCAACTGTTTCCCCACTGATGGTGAGGGGAGAATGTTCCTTGCGATTTTTCCTGTAGTCCACAATTATCTCTTTTGTCTTGTTCACATTTAGTGCTAAGTTATTATTTCCACACCAGATAATGAGTTGTTCCACCTCATCTCTATATGCTGTTTCATCGTCATTACTGATGAGGCCCACCACTGCTGTGTCATCAGCAAACTTGATGATGTGATTTGTATTGTACCTGGCTGTACAATCATGCGTTAACAGGGTGAACAGCAAGGGACTTAATACACATCCTTGTGGAACTCCAGTGTTAAGAGTGATGCTATCTGAGGAGTTAATTTCTAAGCACACTTTCTGAGGTCTGTGAGAAATTCAAGAATCCAGATACGCCCAGTTAGAGTAGCTTCATTACCAGATGAAGTGGGATGACTGTGTTAAAAGCAGAGCTGAAGTCAATGAATAGTAACCTCATGAAGGTGTTTTTATTCTCAAGGTGTTCCAGCAATAGATGGAGTGCTAGAGAGATGGCATCTGCCATAGACCGGTTTGCTCGGTAAGCAAACTGCAGAGGGTCAAGATCAGCAGAGAGCCCAGATAGTATAGCATCCTTGACCAGCCTTTCAAAACACTTCATCACTGTGGAGGTGAGGGCTACAGAGCAGAAGTCATTTAGGCAAGATGGTGGAGACTTCTTTGGTAATGGAATGACTGTTGTATCCTTGAAGCATTTCGGAACTATTTGCTGACTCAGGGAGTTATTGAAGATATCAGTGAGGACATTTGTTAGTTGCACTGCACAGTCCCTGAGCACACGCCCTAGGATGTTGTCAGGCCCAGCTGCTCTTCTTGGGTTAACTCTGCGCACTGCTCTCTGGACATCAGCTGGGTTGAGGGTGAGCATCTTCTCATTATAGCCGATGGGAATTTTCTTTGCTGTTGTTCTGTTCCCTTCCTCAAATCTGCTGAAGTAGACATTCATTCATTGCAGTGGTGTGGATAGTAAATTCCTGTATCTTGTGTACAGTGATCACTGAAGGTGTTTTTGTATTCTAAATCAGCCATGCAGTGAATATTCAGAGTACAGATCACAATTGTTTTATTTCTTTTGTTAGCTTAGTTAGTCAGGGAGAGCAGGCAAGCATGTCAGCACTTATAAACCCTAGCACTAGACCCTCCTATACTGTACAGAAGGACAGGGATCTCTATTCAACATTACCAGCCATTCAGTAAAACAGTTCAATGTACCTATCCAGGCATGTCCAAAGGGCAGTTTCAGGTGTACTCTCCAGTCCAACTGGTGAATCTGGGCATTTTAGGCAATGTTACAAATGCCTCATGTACACAGACAACCCTCTCCTCCTACCACCAAACACTAATACATGTGTGAGATGCAATTATACAGCCAAACTGGAGGCTAAGCTCTCTCAACCCAAGGCTGGATCAGACAGTCAAGAGGAGAAGGGAAATACTTGCATCACACCACCAGTCTCACATAGACCCATTAAACCAGCACCGGCACAAAACACACATAAATACACAAAAACATACTCGAAGGCTCTAAATAAAAATCTGCAAAAGCAACAGAGACTTCCAAAGCAGACATCCAAGCAACCTCCACCCCCCAACACAAATCATGAAACACATACTTCACAAAACCAGTGTGCCATGCAATCACAGCCCTTAAGGCAAAATAACATACCCAACATACTAGTAATAGGTGACTCTATAGTCAGGCACACTGACGTCCCACTCACTAGGCTGAATAAGGAGAAGGTTACTGTTAGCTGCCTGTCAGGTGCCAGGATCCGCCACATAACACAAGCACTCAGGTCACTCCAGAACAAGTACAAATATGACTCTGTCATTGTCCATGTTGGTGTGAATGACCTATGCCGTACCTCCCTGGACTACATGAAAAGAGACATAGAAGAGCTCTCTGATCTTGTAGCCCAGGCCGGTATGACCCTGACCCTGAGTAGCATCCTGCCCTCACCAAGAATGATACCACAGTATAAAGAAAAAATTATCAGTTTCAACAATTGGCTAAGTTTCTGATGTCATTCAAAGGGGATCCAGTGACTGTCCGCCTGGGATGACATGTCTGAAGAAGATACCGAAAGCGCTTATCATTTGGAATACAGAGGGACTGTTTTATCCTATACCAAGATTTTAACTCGACATGAAGATTTTAATAATTTTTTCTATAATAAAAGCATTTTAACTACCACTAAAGCCAGAAGCTCTTATTTGAACTGTTTGAACTGTTTGACTGGTTAAGTTGTAATTACAGTTTGCTACAGTTTTACAGCAGCTACTACATCTTCAGTGTGGATACTTTGTACATCAGACTTGAAAGACTGGACACCTTGAAACCATCATTTTGCTACAGTGTAACTGCATTCACAGCGTGGATATCTCGTAAGTGCATTTAACTGAAGCATTGGAAATTCATGCAAGTCTTTTTATATATATGCTGCACTTTTATAAGTTTTATATAATTTAATTACGCTACTTATTTCTCAAGAGAATTGTATTTCATTGGCTATCGTTGTACAGTGCTTCATTTTGAGTACTGTTTTTACTTGTTACTGATAGCTGTACTTTAGCATTAGGAGGTATGCTCATTTTAATGTCCCAGGACCCCCATTCCGCATTTCTGGAAACACTGGGAAATATAAAGGCACCAAACACCCTAATATTGGGTGACTTCAATTACCCAAACATTAATTTGGAGAACTACTCAAGTACTAACTCCCTTGCCCAACATTTCCTAGAATTTATAAACTCAAATGCCCCGGATCAACTGGTCAACACTCCCACCAGAGGTGACAACATATTGGCCTGGTCATCACCAACATGGGTGACCGGTGCTCCACACCGGAGGTCAATCCCTCACTGGTTAGATCTGACCATAAACAAATCACTTTGGATATCCACATTCCGCCCCCACCCCGGACAAGGAAACCACTGTGAAAAACTTTTCAAAAGCAAACTTCACGTTACTTAAGACTGAGGTGGAAAGTTTCAAAGCCCCCATGCTAAAGGATAACATTGTCCAAGCTGCAAAATCCTTTACTAATGCATTCTACAGGCACCTACAAGAATGCATGGATCATGCTATCCCAAGCAAAACCAAGACTCACTCCTCCAAGAAAAGGAAACCAGTCTGGTGGACTCCTGCCATAAACAAGTTATACAATAGAAGGAGAAAACTAGTACAGAAATTAGTAAAATCCCAAGAAGGGAAGACATCCATGATCAGTATCAGCAAGAAACTACAATCCCTCATAAAATCATCCAAGGTGAGTTTTGAAAGAAAAATTGCCAAGGACTCCAAAGATAACCACAAGGCATTCTTTAGCTATGTCAAGAATCTAAGTGGCAATGCTCATTTCTGCTAGGAGTTAGTGTAGAATGGTACAAAATACACTGAACTGACTGATATTGCCAACATCCTGGCAGACAGGTTCAGCGCAAACGTCACCCCCTTCTCACCCCTAAAAGTGTCCTTAACCATACCAGAAGAATGTAGAGCTCCTGAAATCACAGACACTCAGGTTAAAACAGCCCTCTCCAAAGCCAAAAACACAGCATCAGTGGGACCGGATGGTGTCCCAGACTGCGTCCTACATGAGCTCAAAGACAAACTAACACCTCACCTAAACACACTGTTCAAACTCAGCCTCTCCACAGGGTACGTACCCATAGAGCGGCGCACAGCAATGGTTATTCTGCTCCATAAAGGTGGAGCCACAACAGACTATCGCCCTATAAGCCTGACTAGCTTGGTCTTCAGGGCTATGAAGCGCATCATCATGGAACTCATTAACAGAGACATTGGGAACCTCAAAACACTGGACCCTACCCAGTTCGGCTTTTTAAGGGCAGATCATGCCTCATAAACCTGGTGGACTTCTTTGAGACAGTTACCAAGGCTATAGATGAGGGAAAGGTGGTACACACAGTCTACCTAGACCTCGCAAAGGCCTTTGACACCATTCCCCATTCTGGTATTATAGACAAGCCCACCAGCCTGAACATAAACCCCTACATCACAAGATGGGTTGCCATCTGGCTCATGGACAGAACCCACATGGTAAGAGTTGCGGGAGCTAGGTCTGACTCTAAACCGTTTGCAAGTGGTGTTCCCCAGGGCTCAGTCCTAGGACCCCTCCTGTTTGGCATATACTTCTCAGAGGTACAGGCAAGCACAGGAGGACTATGGCTGACCAAGTTTGCAGACGACTGCAAACTAGGGGCTATAACTGACTCTCCGGCTGACACAGACATCCTCCAAAAGGGTCTCACTGAGATGGACACCTGGTGTCAAAATCATGGCCTCAAGCTAAATGCCAAAATGTGCATAGTCATCCCCTTTGGAAAAAACAAAGTACCCACAAACTACCACATAGGTGGTAGTCCCCTAAATATGGAAGACGTAATAAGGGATCTGGGGACCCAACTAAATAGTAAACTCTCCTTTGATAATCACATTGCCAAAGTGGTTAGAAAATCCTTCTACGTGGCACACCTTATCACAAAAGGGTTCACATCCAGATCAAAAGAGGTCATTGTGCTCCTCTATTCATCACTCATCAGACCCATCATAGAACACAATGCCCCATTTGGGATGTATCTTACAAGACACCTGCAACAGCTGGAAATATGACAGAAGTACCTCACCAAGAGGATAACTGGCCTCAAACAGATGCCCTATGCAGCTCGACTGAAGAAACTCCAGCTACACTCGGTTGCATACTACCTACTCAGAGGTGATCTCTGCCTGACATACAAGGACATGTCCAACCCAGATCTGATCGACATGCTCCACCTAAAGAAAAGCTTATCCCCTCAAGCAACATGCTCTAGGGATCTAAACCTCACCACAACAATAAATAGGACGTGCTGGAGGGATAGATTCCTGTCACAGAGACTTCCCATGCTTTGGAACAAGATTCCAATCTACATTAGGCAGAGCTCCTCGCTAACACTCTTCAAGAGAAACCTTGATGAGTGGATGGGAAACAGAAAGTTTACAGGGATCACTTCAGTGGCTCTGCTGGACAGAGACACAGGGAACTAATCTAAGGGGGTGACGAAAGCCAACATATTCTGGCTAGACTTATAAATGCCTTTGGGCAGATAGCCTAGTATCTACCTATGAACCTATGAACCTATGAATATGGGAAGCTGACTAGGAGCCACATGGCTGAGATGTGCCAGGCTAAAGGACTGGTGCATGGAAACCTGACTATGGCAGACATGATTGCAGGTTTGGTCACAGCTGCAGCAGAAAATAGCAACCAGGTGGATGATCAGACGGGCAGTAGAGATGTACAACACTCAGAGTATGGACAACTCAACCTTTCTGCAGAAGACGTAAAAATCCATCTGGAGCTAAAAAGACTTGAGTTGGAGGCCAGGCATTTGAAAATGGAAGCTGTGGAGAAGGAGAGGCAGAGGCAGCATGAAAAGGAGATGCTGACTCTTCGCCAGAGTCATGGAGGTAATGGGGAAGGGAGTAACCAGACCCCAGAAGCACAAAAGGTCAGTACATTTCTTCCACAGTTTACAGAGGGGATAATTTTGATAGTTTCATTCACATGTTTGAGAGGGTATGTAAATAGTATGATGTTGACCAAAGGCTCTGGGTACAGTTCCTGACCCCCTTACTCCATGGTAAAGCTGTAAATGTATTTTCCAAGTTATCTGACATTGACTGTTTTAACTATAATGCTGTCAAGAATTGTTTGTTAGAAATTTTTTAAGCTAACACCTGAAACTTATATTAAAAAGTTTTGTGAGCATAGACACAAGTGTGTATGAATATGTTGCTGAACTGAGCACTTATTTTCATAGGTGGGTGAGTGGATGTCAGGTCACCACTTTTGAAGGGCTGGCAGACCTTTTGGTGAGGGAACAAGCCCTTAGCACTTTGCCTGAGGACATGAGGATCTGGTTAGGTGATAGACAATGTGCTATGTCAGATGAGTTGGGAAAAAGGGGAGACCTATACCTAGTAAGCAGGGCATCCCTGCACAGGAAAAGGACCCCCAGTACTGCTCATGGGTCTAAAAGAACCCATGATGGGCAGCCCAGACTTCCCCAACAGAATCTGACAGTAGCAGGGGAAGCCACTAGTCCAGGTACACATCCATGACCTAGGGTTAAATGTTCTGAATGCAACCAGTGCGGCCATGTGGCATATAGATGTCCACAGAGGCAAGGTGGAGAATAAAAGGTGAGGGAGCCAGTAAGTGGAAAAGACAAAATGCCAATAGTAGGTTGTCTTGAGACAACAAGGGTACCAAACTACCATTCTGCAGATGTCCTGATAGGGAAAGAGTTTGATGAGGCAGTACCATGTATTAATGCAGTTACATGCAGTCAGGCATTCTAGACAAGCATGTGGGTTTGGTTGCCTTGGGGAGACCCAAACAGACCACATACTTGCAGTCAGGACTGGTGAGGTGGTTACTTCAGGGAGGGAGCTATGCTGTAGCAGTGAGACTGAAGGTGAGCCACAGCTGCTTGTGGGTACTGATGTTCCCTTAGACAGAGTGACTGCAAGGGCAGAGGTGAGTTTTAGTACCCAGGCTGACAGTGAGGCACCGCTGTCAGAGGATGCCAGATTTCCTGGGAAGGGTTACAAAAAGAGAGTTGAGACAGGCTCAGCTCTCAGACCCTACATTACAAGGCCTGAAGCAGGTAGCTAGCAAGGCACCTGATTCTCAAGGGAAGGAGGAATCTATATACTGGTACAAAGGGTTACTGAATAGAGAGTGGACCCCTGAGAGAGGGCTAGAAGGTGAATGGATACAGCAGTTGGTAATACCTAAAGCCTACCATCTGGTGCTTCTAATCATAGTCCATGATATTCCCTTTGTAGGTCAAATGGCCATAAAACATACAAAGAGACATATTATGCAGAACTTCTGTTGGCATGGGATTTCCAGAGATGTAATAGGGTACTGCAGGACCTGTGAGCAATGCCAAAAGGTAGGCAAGGCAGGAAACAAGGTGAAAGGTCCTTTGATGCCTTTACCTGTATTTAAGGAGCCATTTCAGAGGGTAGTTATGGATATTGTGGGGCCTCTGAGTACCCCAAGTTCCACAGGGAAAATGTATATCCAAGTGGTAGTAGATTATGCTACAAGATACCCTGAGGGAGTGGCTTTGTCCTCCATTGAGCCACAAAAAGTGGCAAATGCTTTGTTAGAGATTTTCAGCAGGGTAGGTTTCCCAAAAGAAATACTGACTGACATAGGTGCCAATTTCATGTCAGATCTGCTGGCTTGTCTGTGAAAGTACTGTGGGGTGAAGCACCTAAAGCTCACCCCTACCATCCCCAGACTAATGGTCTTGTTTATAGGTTAAACACTACATTCAAGTCAATGCTACAGGCATTTGCAGAGCAGTTTAAGAGGGATTGGGACAAATATTTACCACATCTGTTGTTTGCTTACAGAGAAGTTCCCCAGGAATCCACAGGTTTTTCACCCTTTGAATTGTTGTATGGTCATAGGGTGAGGGGGCCTCTAAATTTAATTCATGATGAGTGGGAAGGTGAGTGTGAATCTCACAAGGAGTCTGTTGTGGCATATGGCCTAAACCTCAGGACAAAGCTCAGGGAACTCATGGGCTTAGCCCAGGAGAACCTGGCAGAAGCCCAACATCAGAAAAAGGCCTGGTATGACAGGAATGCTCAAGCTAGAGAGTATGCTATAGGGCAGCAGGTATTAGTTCTCATTCCTGTCAGACACAACATGCTGCAGGCAGCCTGGTAGTGACCCTACAAGGTGATAAGAAAGGTAAGTGATGTTAACTACATGGTAGAATTGCTAGGCAGGAGGCAGGGGTACAGATTGCGCCATGTTAACATGATGATACCTTACCACAATAGGGAGACCCTTCTGCTGAGTATTTGCAGTGGCTTGCAGGAGGAGTCTGATCTCTTCAGTGAGGCTCAGACTGACACCTCAGTGAAAGGGGTAGCAATGTCCCAGCAGCTATCTCTTACCCAGGTTCAAGAAATCCGAGTAGTGTTACAGGAGTTTGGGGACATGTTCACTAGGAAACCAGGGGGCACCCACCTGGTGC
This sequence comes from Protopterus annectens, assembly GCF_019279795.1. NCBI lineage: Eukaryota > Metazoa > Chordata > Ceratodontiformes > Protopteridae > Protopterus > Protopterus annectens. Next base: position 630,745,403 of record NC_056751.1, on the reverse strand, counting down.
AGCACCAGGTGGATACAGGACCCCAAAGGCCTATTAGGCAGGCACCTTACAGGGTGCCTGAGAGAGTCAAGCAGACTCTGAGGGAGGAGATACAGGAAATGTTGGAACTAGGGGTAATTCAAGTGTCCAACGGTCCCTGGGCCTCCCCAGTGGTGCTGGTGCCTAAGAAGGATGGCAGCACCAGGTTCTGTGTGGACTAAAGGAAATGAAATGGTCACACAGAATCAGATGCTTACTCCATGCCTAGGTTGGATGAAGCCCTAGAGCAACTGGGTGGGGCTAAGTATCTTACCACCATTGATCTTACAAAGGGTTACTGGCAGGTGCCCTTGACTCCCAGTGCTAGAGAGAGGTCAGCCTTTGTGACTCATTTTAGCTTGTATGAGTTCACAAAGATGCTATTTGGCATGAAAAATGCCCAAGCAACTTTCCAGAGGCTGGTATATCATATCCTTGCAGGAGCAGGAGAGCTTGCCCTTACTTACCTAGATGATATTGCCATCTACAGCCATTCCTGGCAAGAGCACCTTCAGCATGTCAGGGAGATGCTGGGCAGACTACAGGGGGTAGGGTTGACCATTCATCATCATCATCATAATCAGCCCCCCTTTTTCCCATTTTTCTGCATAGGGTCAAGGTATTGTGTTAACTGTCGCCAACTCTCTCGATTCAGTGCCACACTCCTGCCTTCTTCAACACTCATGCCTGACACTCACAGATCTTCTTTCACACAGTCCATCCACCTCTTTGCTGGATGTCCTCGCTTCCTCTTACCTTCTTCCCTTCTGTCCCAAATCTTCCTCACCAGATTGTCTTCTGCTTTTCTACACATGTGCCCAAACCATCGTAATCTGTTCTCTTTGATCTCTTCTGCAATTGGAGCTACTTTGGCTTCTGCTCTTATGTCCTCATTTCTATGTCTGTCCCACAGTGTGCATCCTATCACCTTTCTCAGGCACTTCATTTCCATCAGCTCTAGCTTCTTCAACTGTTCTGCCTTTACTGCGCAGGTTTCTGTACCATACAGTAGTACTGGTCACACCACTGTCTTGTACACTTTACTTTTCAGCTTATTTGGCATTCTTCTGTCATAGACTACACCTGATACTCCATGTCAGTTGGTTGCAGCCCCTCTAATTCTAGCTTTGACCTCTCCATTCAGACTACCCTTCTCCTCAACTACTCCTCCCAGATACTTGAAGCTATTTACCTGTTCCACTATCTTCCCTTCTGTCTCTATTCTTAGCTTCTTCTGATTTCCACAATTTTCTGCCATTACCACTGTCTTATCTGTGCTTAGTTTCATCCCATGTGACTTCAGATTTGCATTCTATTCTCCTATCCTTTGTTGAAGTTCTAGCTTAGAGTCTGCCAGTACTTCCACATCATCTGCATACAGCAGCTTTGTTGATCTGTCCCCTCCAACCTGTTTGCTAATGTAGTCCATCACCAGTATGAACAGCAGTGGGCTCAGAGCTGAACCCTGATGTACACCCAAACCCACTGGAAACCCCTCTGTGAGGCCAAACACTGTTTGTACTGGAGTCATTGGGTCCTTGTATATAGGCTGCACTAATTCTACCAATTATTCTGGGACTTCATACCACGGCAGTACTGCCCAGAACAGCTTTCTGGAGACCTTGTCATATGCTTTCTCCAAGTTTAGGAATGCCCATTTGGACTTTCTCCTCATCTCTAGCTTCTTCGCAAGTATCTGTCTCAATGCAAATATCGGGTCAGTTGTGCTGCATCCTGATCAGAATCCAAACTGCTCATCTCCTATCTTGCATTCTACTACTCTGCATATCCATTTATCAATCACCCTATCCAGAACTTTCGTGCAATGTCATAGGAGTTTGATGCCTCTGTACTGCCCACAGTTGTGGATGTCCCCTTTATTTTTGTATATTGGCATGAGTATGCTTATTCTCCAGTCATCTGGGATATGCTTTTCTTTCCACACTGCTATTAGCACCCTCAGGAGTCACCCAGCATCTTTATCACATCTGCTGTGACCTCATCTGAGCCTGCTGCTTTCCCTGACTTCATCTTCCTTACTGCTGTTCTTACTTCTTCTAGGGTGGGATCTTCTTCTTCTCTCATTAGGACATTTCTGGGGCAGTACAGCTTTTGTTGGGTTTTCTTCATTCAGAAGCTGCTGGAAATACTCCTTCCATCTGCCTTTGATGTCTTCTGGGGTGGTGAGCAGGTTATTGCTGGCATCCCTTATGAAGGGTGTCTGACTATCTTCTTTTTCTTTCTGTCTTTGCCTTGCAACCTGATATAGTTTCTTTGTGCATCTGACTGAGTCACTTTTCAGAAGTTAGTACAGTGCCTCTGATGTCCTATTCGTTCCTATTGCAACTTCTTTCTTAGCTTCTTTGTTAGCCAACCAGTAGTCCTTCCTAGTCTGGTCAGTCTTTTCTGTCTCCCACTTCTTTCTGCACTCCTTTTTTCTTTTGATGACTTCCTGGACTTTTGCATTCCACCACCAGCTTCCTTATGTACCTTATTTCCATACCTGGCTCGGCCACATATCTTTTCTGTAGTCCTAACATGTACTGTTTTTATGCGCTGCCATTCTTCTTCAACTCCACCTATTTCCTCTTCTTGGGGTGCTAGAGCCCTGAGTAATTCCTTGAACTGTTGTACTTTCTCTCTAGTTAGCTTCCAGGTGTTCAGCCTGGTCTCTGTTGACCTTAGAGCCTTCTTTGACCACTGTTTGCAGCTGATTGTGGCAACTAGTGGTTTATGCTGTGGGTTGACTGTTTCATTGGGGATGACTTTGCAAGCATGGATTCTGCCCCAGTGCCTTTTCTTTAATAGGAGGAAGTCTATCTGAGTTGTATGTTTACTACTCTTTATGTGATCTGTTGACTGTCTCTCTTCCTGAACCATGTATTGGCTACTATCAAGCCATTTGCCAGACAGAAGTCTAGAATGGCTTCTCCTTCTTTATTCCTGTTGCCCCTCACATGTAGACCCAGGCAGTCCTCTATCTTGTTCTCTCTGTCTCGATATGTGCGTTTAAGTCACCCATTATCAACATAAATTCATGTTGTCCTGCTTTATCCAGTAGGTCCTACAACTGCTGTCTGAATGCACTATTTTCCTCAGTATCACAACCCTGCTGTGGGGCATAGGCTGAGATTATGAATACTGCGTTATCATTATACTGGAGTCTGATTGCCATAAGTCTGGCGTTAATTCTGCTGATATCCCTTACTGCCTTCTGAAGCCTCTCTCTCACCACAATTCCTACACCAGCCTAGCTAGATAGAATTTTGTAAATAATTCTGTCATTTGTAAATATTCATTTAATCCACAGGCTTGTTCTACAAATGTAAAGAGAACTATATGTTACGATTAAATTATATGTTGTACTAAGCTTCAAAAATGTAACCACAGTGCACTCTGCTGGAAGAAAGATGATAAGTCAAGCATTGTATGACTGTTTGATCTCATGCTCGGAGACAGGATGTCTGGGCCAGGAAATTATTTCTATTGTCTTGATTTAAGAGAGAGTTACTACGGTTTTACATGTATAATGTCTTTTATTGATGTGGCATCCTGGCCATGTGCAGCTTACTAAGAAATGTACATTTTGACTATCTGTTAGTCTGGGAACTAGAGAAGTGTCAGGAATGTTGTAATGTGAAATGACTCAGCAGTACTGTGTTATCAATTTAAGACTTTCTCAGGGAGAGAGAGAATTAGGCATTTTGGATTTTGTCTGAAGAATATCCACTCACCAGCACTTGCTTGCTCTGTATGTAAGTAAGATATTTATTTAGAACAGTGATTTCTCTTAGAGATATATATAAATAGCCAACCTAGTCTAGCTGTTTTCTATATTTATGTCAGACTATTCTACAGTATTATTTAAAGCATTTTCCTGTGATTTTTGAACTCTGTTATGTCATTGTGTTGAAGTAATAAGATTTGTCTTGTGTTTTTATTATTTATTATTAAATATTTTTAAACCTTTCATCTGTGGCTGTTTTGTGTATAGAGATAATTTAAGCTCTTAAAGTACTTGCATGTATTTAGTGATACTGTACTAAGCTACTCCAGAATAGCCTTGGCCCTGGGTTACACTTACTATTTGCATGACAGTAATATTACACAGTGAAATTGCTCACCCTTTGGGAAGGGCCTTATAGTAGCTAATGAGTAGTTGGTGGCAGTGATCACTACCTTATAGCCTGGCAGGAGGGGCATAGCTGGAGAACCTGTGCCAGCTTTTCACAGGAGTGTCTGTGTGTTTGTATCTAAACCAAATCTCAAAGTGTGTGTGTGTCAGCTACTTGGGCAGGGAGGGTACTGGAGGTTTTGGCTTGACTACTCAGCTGAGATCTGAACCCTATAGTTGTGCCAGTGGGGAGTCTTATTGGGGATCTGGAGAGAAAAGGAGAAACCACCCCCAGACTGACTGTGATCTATGTGTGCTCTTAAGGGAACTTGTACTTTACTGTGTGTGTGTTTGCGTGTGTGTGTGTGTGTGTGTGTGTGTGTGTGTGTGTGTGTGTGTGTGTGTGTGTGTGTGTGTGTGTACTTGTTATCCTTCCCCATGTGCACACCTCTCACTGGTGCTAGTGGTGAGGACTGAGGCTCCTTGATTACTGGTCCAGTGCATGGGAGTTATAGAGGGGAAGAGAGGGAAGAAAGCTAACTGTAAGTAAACACTTTATTTTCTTAATAGTACTATATTTGTGCATGGTTTTCTTTGCATGCTATTTTTAAGTGTGATGGGGATTGTAAACAGATGTTGTTGTTTTTCTTTTTCTCCCCTCTTCTCTTTTTCTTCTTGTACAATTTTGAGAAAAATAGGCAATGCAATGAAAAAAAGGGAGCCTGGTTTGAAAGGCATGATGGGATTGTTGTTTTTTTTCATTCTTGTATGAGACAGTGACTGGCTTGAGGACCTTGGATTGATTGTTTTTTTCTCCTGAAGACTTGGTCTGCCCTTGCCAAACCCCCACTTGAACTAGTCTCCTCTCTTCTTATCTGCTTTTCCCTATCAACTCTTTTTTCTCCTTGAACTTGCTCTAGCAAACTGCATTCATACTGTTCTCAGTGTAATATTCTCTAAACCCTTTAATTATTATTTGGCCTATGCTATATACTGTTCTCAAATTTTGGAAACTGTACTTGTTGACTGTTATTTTACCTATGCATTGTACTGCTGTGCACAGATTTTTGACTGGTACTATATTTCTGTGACCCCACTTTAATATTTTGTAAATATCATAATTATTGTATTATTTCTGGAGCTTTCATACTAGGGTCTCCCCTGAAAATGGGTCCCTGGCTCACTTGGACTAACCTGGTTAACAAATGTCAATAAATAAATGCATGAAAAAGAATATTGAATATTATGAGGCTTTGTTCTAGTAAATGCATGTATACAAACAATTCTGCAGCTGGTCTTTATGTCTCCATGGAGACAATCTGAGAAAGAGAAACTGGAGACAGTCTGGTGGAAGGAGACTGCATAAGAGAAAAGAAAAAAGAACAGAGAAATTGGCTAGGACATAATGTTCTCTGAAAACAATCAGGGCTTTTCCCAGCTGTGAGAGCTTTAAAGATAATACAAAACCAATTAGAGTTGAAGTAAATTTTTCTCAGTTTTTTGTTTGAAATTCAATGGGGATACTAATATAAATAGGTACTTTTTCCCTCTTCCCCTTCTTCTCTTTTTTCTTCATTCAGTTTTAAGAAATGTAGGCACTGCAATAAAAAATAAAAATAAAAAAAGAGGAAGGGGAGAGAGGAAAGATCTGGTTAAGACAGTATGACAGAAGAAAAAATTAGTGTGCTTTTTCCCATGCTTACATAGGGAAATGACTGGTTTAAGACCTAGGCATTATCCAGTAACAAGTTTATTACAAAGCATATAAATGAAAAAGAATATTGAATATTATAAGGCTATTTTCTGGTAAACAAGCTACCCTTAGCATTTTTGTGCCTGGTTTGCATGTAACTAGAAGACAATTTGGTAAAGAGAAATGGCTTGGAGAAAGTGTTTTCTCAGCTGGGAGAGCTATAAAGATAGACAAAAATCAAATACTTACTAATACCACAGGCTGTATCATGCATCTTAGCATGAGTAACCTTTCTTTTTGGTTAACTCTAGCCTGTCTGTGTAGCTATCAACTTAGAATTTTTGTTCTTATTAGGAAGCAAAAACTTTAACATTTGAAGGAGTACATAGTTTTGTGTTATTATTAAGTTAATAGGTTTTATTGGGGTTTGTTTGTTTTGTTTGAAGGCTTTCAAAAAAACAAAAAGTTATATAAGATGTGGCATGGGCACAAACGGATATGACAAGAAACAACTGTATAAAAGACCAACCTGCCAAACAGTATATGCATGTAACATAAAAGTTGGAACTAGACATTTAACAAAAAAGCAGTTATACATAAAAGGTGGCAATAATAATTATATGAGAAAATAATGTTTTCTGTAATGTCTTTCAATCTGAATGGTCTTACAGATAAATATAAAAAAGAAAGAGTAGTGAACTATATTAAAATGTAGAGTGCAAATAGCTTTTCTACAGTAGACACACCTGGAAAGAACTGAACATTTGAATTTGATAAAGAAAGGTTTCAGAATGGTTATTCAGTGGAATATCTGGGGCAAAGGAAAAGAGGTGTACTTATATTAATTGCAAGAGGAGCTCAAATAGTGATAGAAGAGGAAAAGAAGATAATAATGGAAGGTATATAGTACTAAGGAGCTTCTGGCAAGGGAGGAGGATTACACTGGCATGCATTTACATTACACCTAAAACTGATATACTGGAGCTTAAGAAAATTCTGGGAGAAACAATCAGCTTTCAGCATGGAATATTACAGTTGGAGACTGGAATTTGGTTTGCAATAGTCAAGATGTGTTGGGGGGCTAAAAGGAAACTAACAAAGGAGGGTAGATTTTTGAAGAAATTTATGAAAATGTTTGGTATGTAAAATGTGCATTCAGTACTAGGAGTTTGGGGTGAATTTACATATTATTCTGCAAATTACAAAAACTGGGCTAGGCCTTATAGAATTTCTATCTCCCAGGAACATGTGCATTTAATTGAAGGTCTTGAAATGTACTCAAAAACTATTTCAGATCTTGCACCAATAATAACTAAAATAAAAATGTAAGGTAATGAAATAAAAATGAGACACTGGTGCTTTCCCACCTATTGGTTGAAAAGAGAGGAATTTAAGGAATGTGTTTTAAAATTAATTCAGGAGTTACTAAAGAAGATAGAAATTTCTTCTGAAAAATTTAGCTAGGGAGTGGGATAAAATTAAAGTGGAGTTTAAAACTAGGGTGGAAATAAAGGAAAGGGAGATATGGTTAAGAAGTAACAAGAATTATTTAGAGGGATTGACAAATGTTAAAGTATTGCAAATTAGGGAGAATCTCTCAGAACAAGAAAAGGAATAACTGCAGAATGCTAAACAGAAAATAAGTTATTACCTAGATAATATGATAATATGCACAAGTTTAGAAAGATTGCTGTTAAGTAACTGTTTTTGATAATAATTCTAGGGCACAAAAACTTTTAGCACAACAACTCAGGCAACAGAAAATGGAAAAGACTGTCACCAAGCTTAGGGAGCCTATAGCAAGGAAGATAACAAGAGATCCTGTGGAAGTATTAGAAATTTTATGAAAGTCTGTAAAAGGCAGAAAATATGGAAATCTAGAAAAGGTACAAATTAAAATGTGTATGGAATAATTAAATATGCCAAAGTTAATGGTAGATGAGGCTCAATTACTAACAGGATAGGAAGAGATAAGATAAAATGGCTGTGTATAACCAATCTACAGGAAAGTCCCCAGGAATAGATGGTACTCCTGTGTAAGTTTGGAAGCTAGGAGGGAAAAAACTGGTAAAGATCTGGAAGGTTTTGTTTAAAAGTATTTTAAGAGGAGGAGAAGTACCAGCATCCTGGAAGAAAGAGGTGGTAATGGTAATACCTAAAGAGGGTAAAGATCCATCAGATCCAGCTTCAAACAGGTCCATTTCAATACTAAACAATGATTATAAAGTGTTTATGTCTATAATGACTAAAGGAATGGCAAAAGTGATACCAAAATTGATAGATATGGATCAGTGTGGTTTTGTGGAGGGGAGGCAAGTATTTGACAATATTAGCAGAACATTGATGATCCAGAGGGAAGCAAAATGTAAGAAAATACCACTGTTATTGGTGAGTCTTGATGCAGAGAAAGCATTTCACAGAGTAGACTGGGGCTTCATGAGCAGGACAATAGAAGCATTTGCTTTCCCTGATACAATTATAAGGTTGATTAGAAGTATATATGAGGGGCCAGAGGTGAAAATTAAAGTGGTGGGTCCTCTCTGATAACTTATGCTTGAGTAGAGGAACCAGGAAGGGTTGTCCATTTTCTCCTTTGTTGTTTGCATTATATTTAGAACCACTGGGAAAGAAAATAAGGGATTCAGAAATTCAAGGCTATAATTGGTATGGTAGTCAAGAAAAGATGGCTCTATTTGCAGATGATATTATTTTATACATGACAAAACCAGAAAGGGACATTACGGTGTTGTGGAATATTTTAAGACAGTTTCAAATCTTCTCAGGATGAAAAATTAATGAAGCTAAAAGAAAGGTAATAGCAGATAATTTATGTCCCCACACACAAATTGGTCCAATTATAGCCATATTTATGGGGACATGATAAAAGGAAGTACTTAGAAGTATGGATTAGAAATGACTCTGTTGTGGCAGCTAAGGATATGTGGGAAGAGACTAAACAGAAGATAATATAAAAACTGGGAAACTGAAAAGTTTGTTACATATATATGAATACTAAGGTACAATCAATTAAAATGTTTTTAGTTCCTTTAGTCTTATACACAGGTCAGGCATATTTTTGTCAACCAGAGGAGAAGCTGTGGATAGCAATTAAAAAAAAGAGTTGAATGATTCTATCTGGGAAGGGAAGACAACAAAGGTCAAGTGGGATAAGCTGATTCTTTCAATAGAACAAGGTGGACTAAGGTTGCCCAATTTGAGGGGGTATTTTAGAGCAACATGTTTAAGGCTCTTATACATAGCACAAACAGAAAACTAAAATTAAAAGTGGAAAGGAATGATGATGATACAGGGAGGAAGCTCAAGAAATAAGCAGAGATTGGGATTTTGGATGCAGACTCTTAAGGAGAACAACAAAAATCATACACAGTATTATATTTATAAAATAGCAGGAAGCATTCTATGAACTAAACCAGCACAAGAATGGAGAAAAGACAGTCTGCTAATAGGGATGACTGTGGTTAGGAATACAGATAGTAGGCAAGAGGGAGCTGGAATTTATTGGAGAAAACTGGCAAGGAAATCAAGGTATTGGGGAGTAAATAAAGAGAAAGGGAAAGGTAATAGAATGGGAAGAGGCCAAGAATATATTTGGAGTGCAGGTTAGAGATTACTTTCCCTATCAAGGATTGATATCAGAGTATAGGGAACTAGAAATAAATAGGGGAGTCCTAAATGAAAGACCAGCACTGGTACAGTTTTCAGTAAACCTAGAATGGAAGCTACCATTAAAACAGAGTAATTAGTAAAGCATATAAAATATTGCATGATAATTATAAGAATCAATAAGAGGAGCTTAAAAAGGATTGGGGAGAGAGATTGGATAAGCAATTCACAAAAAGACAATGGGGGGATATATGTACATCTCCCAAATATGCAACAAAGTCTAGATGATTTAGGATCCTTGCCTGGAAGTGTTTACATAGATATTTTTATACCCCAAGTAGACTCCAAAGAATTTTTCCTCAGGTGCATAGCAAATATTGGAGATGTTATGGGCAAGAAAGAGGTGGCTGGGAACATATGTTTTGGGAGTGTAATGTGCAGGTAGACTTTAGGGATTATGTGCAGACCTCTGTGATGGAGATGCTGTGTGAGTGGATTGGACTGACTGGGGAGATGACTTTTTGAGCTATGATACAGAATCGGAATTGCCTAGACTTGCTGAGTCTAATTATGGTGGCTGCCAACAACGAAATTACCGGAAAATGGAAATCAAAGGTTAGACCAACTTTTCTAGAAGTGATAAATATAATAACAGAGGTAAAACAACTGGAATTGGGATCTTTAGAAAAGGGAAAGAGCAAAGTACATTGGGAAAAAATGGGAATTGTGGGAACAATATATGCAGAGAAGGAACGACATTTAAGAGGCAGGATTTGAATGAGACATATAATGCTTAACTGACAATGAGTGGATAGATTATAAGTGATGTATAATGTTTGCAACAACAGTTGTTTCAATGGTGTCTGTGATGTATAATGTTTGCAACTAAAGTGGTGTCATTTTGTTTGTTTTTCATTTATATAAATGTAAGATTGCCTATATCATATGTGATAATTTGATAAAGATGTTTATTTAAAAAAACAATTACTTTATGTTTGAATTCAAATTATTCTGCCAGATGGAAAGAAATATATGAAAGTATTTGGCTAAAGACAAATTGAAAAATCTGATTATATCTTAATCAAATATTACTTAACAACTTTCATTGGTTATTAAAGAATAATTTTGTAGACGGTAAAAGTAGACAGATACATTCTAGTTGTATTAAGAGATACATTCTAGTTGTATTAATACTTTATTAAATTTATTTTTAAAAATTGCTTTTAAAATCCTGAATATAAAGCTTGGCTTTTTATTATTTTTTCCAATTGCATATACTGAGAATACTTTGTTCTCTTTCAACTTCTCTAATATGTTACATCTGAAAAACAAGATAACTGGGAATTATATTCTAAAGAATATGTCATGAATAAACATAAGATCAATAAAAATGGTTAGATATAGAAAATGTATAGACAATTTATTAGAAACAAAACTGATTTAATACCACTATCAATGAAAAATAAAATTCTTATATTCACTGAAGTTCTAACTAACTTGGATAACAATATTTATAGAAACGGATCCATCCATCTATCCACAACCCCTTTTCCCATTTTGCACATGGGGTTGGGGTGTCAGTTCAACAGTGAGAATCATCTCAAGCCAAGGTTTACACCACTGAGTGGCTAGCCCTGCCATTGTAGTTCATTCATACCACTTACTCACACTCACAGTCTCACCTACAGACAGTTTAGAGTGTCCAATCCACCTACTGCATGTATTTAGAATGTGGGATAACCCAGGGGAAACCCACATCACTGCAGGGAAGACATGCAGACTCCACATAGAAGGCATCCCAGCCAACAATCGAATTGGAGCACCTCGTGCTGTGAGGTGACAATGCTAACCGCTATTTATCAGAAATATATAAATGAATAAAAGTTACAAAAATCTATAATAAAAGTAATTCTTGGGATTATTTTACTCTGATAAATAAATATAATCCAAGTGAAGAAGATAAAAAGTTGTTCTTAATGTCATCTAAGTGAACTACTTATTTACAATGGAGATTATTTACATGAAAGTTTTTACACAGAACATTCACTACTCCACATAAAATGGAATTTCGTGTATAAAAAAGAGATAAAATGCTGGAGATGTAAATTACATTCAAAAGCTGAATGGGAGCACATATATATATATATATATATATATATATATATATATATATATATATATATATATATATATTTTTTTTTTGTGAGATTATAAAACCCTTTCGGAAAAATATAGAGTTTCTGTTACTAGCTAGATTTAATGATAAGTTTATCATGTCTAAATTTTTGGTTTTATTTAATACACCAATTCCTGGGACTGTCAACTGGAAATTCATCACTATTAACTGGAAGAGACATTCTACACCTACTTTAATAAATTGTATCAATATTGCTAACAATGTTTATCAGTATGAAATAGTAACTATTAAAATATGATCTAATAAATGTACCTAAGATTATAACGCTTGGTTAAAATTTAAAAAACACTTCCAGATAAATTTAATTCTAACATCCAAAGTTGAAGATGAGGTAAAAATGTACTTATGTTATTTATAGACACTGTTGTAAATAGTTATTGTTGTTTTTCATTTGTTTGCTGTTTGAATTTAACCAAATGTTGATTGCATACCATTGTGTCTAAATTTTTGGTTTTATTTAATACACCAATTCCTGGGACTGTCAACTGGAAATTCATCACTATTAACTGGAAGAGACATTCTACACTTACTTTAACAAACTTTATCAATATTGCTAACAATGTTTGTCTATATGAAATAGTAACTATTAAAATATGATCTAATAAATGTACCTAAGATTATAACGCTTGGTTAAAATTTAAAAAAACCTTCCAGATAAATTTAATTCTAACATCCAAAGTTGAAAATGAGGTAAAAATGTACTTGTTATTTATAGACACTGCTGTAAATAATTATTGTTGTTTCTCATTTGTTTGCTGTTTGAATTTAACCAAATATTGATTGCATACCATGGTTCATTTTATTTTTTATCTTGTTTACAAAATTTAATAAAGAAATTTTAGTAAAAAAACATAAGGCGACTCAATATGAATATTTTGTGAACAATAAAAGTTATTAAAACTGTAAAAAAGCAATTACTAGAAAATGGAACTCAAAGTATAAACCAATTGTATTTGAAGTACTGAATATTATAACAGAGATAAAAAAACTGGAAGGAGGATCTTTAGAAAAAGGAAGAAGCAAATTAGATACGTTATGTATTGTTTGTGTCTTTCATCTTTTCCCGGTTAGGGGTCGCCACAACGGAACTCCGGTCCGCTAATGATTGGCAGTAGAGTTTTACGTTCTGGCTTGCCGGGCCTAACGCACATCCTTCAATGAAGGAACGCCTGTTCACGCATGTCACCACACAGAAGATGCTCTAACTGAGAATTGAACAGGCAATGTCTAACTATGAGGCGACAATGCTACCGCAGCACCACCACCACTAGATATGTCATGTATAATGAATGTAAATGGAAACATGTTAATATGGTTTGCTTTCTTTTCTGTAAATACGTTTACCTATGTCTTAAGTGATGATTTGATAAAGGTATTTAAAAAAGAGAGACAATGGCCAAGATATCTTGCAAAAGACACCTGCACCCTGTTAGTTATCATGGAGTGACACATTCCCTGGTAAAACAAACATAACACCTGAATAAGATGTGTTTCCCAAACTCAGCAGTCAGTATGCTATATAACCCCCAGCACAGAATTTTAGCATTTTCATATAGGTTGTAAGCCCAATACAAAGCATCTGTAGCACGAGTGAGGGTATATTCTAAAGTTATAAAGCTAGTAGTTCAAAGCCCATCTATGTAGTTTCAGGTTGCATTTGTTGTATAGCGTTATGGTCGGGGATCAGCACAATTTCTCTACCCAAGAAATAGTACTTTAAGGTGATAATGTATTCCCTCTCTATAGCTGAATAATGGCTCTGGCAATGCCAATTTTTCTACTTATAACACAGTCTGTAGTCTCATTCCCATCTATGTTTTGAGACTAGACTTTCCTAATGTCTACCTCAGATACATCTTTGTATGCACTGCAAATTGCTTAGAAAAGTCTGCCAATACTAGTAAAGGTTCTGAATGCATTATATTTTTCAGTTTCCTAAAGGGCTGCTCTGCTGCAACTAGCCCTTTTAACATCATGATACCTTATTCTTGGTTAGGTCAGTTGGGACAAACAAAGGTAGCAAAAGTAGTAATAAATTTACAATAGTAGCTAGCCAGGCTCAAAAAAAAACATAGCCAGTTTTAGTGGCTGGCATGGAATAGTTTTGTACCAGTTAATTTTTCACAACCTGGGATTTTACTTCTCTTTGGGTTATTACCTATCTCAAATACTGGGATTCGGCTATACCTAACTTGCACTTAGCTGGGTTAGCTGTCAACAATTCTTAATGCTGTGAATTTAAGACAGATTGATTTTCAGGGAGATGGCTTTTCACTCTACTGAAAAAATAGGACTACATCATCTGGATAGGCTGCTGAATATTTGGTATGGGGTCTAAGAATTTTGCCCATCAAACTCTCTAATGTTGCAGGTGGACCATGGAGACCAAATGCAGAACTCTGTAATGGAAAAGTCCATCTGGTGTGGAAAATACCATTTTCCATTGCTTTTGATCTAAAGGAATTTGTCAATGACCCTTGGTTAGGTCTAAAAAGGGACTGAAACCTATCTTTGTCCAATTTTTCAATCAATTCATCCACTTGGTCATGGAATATAAATCAAATTTTGATATGCCTTTGAATTTTCTGATGTTATTGCAAAACCTTATAGATCCATCAGACTTGGGATCAAGTGCAATGAGGCTAGTCCCCTCAATACAAAATTCTATTATAATCCCTAGTTTGAGCATTTCTGTATTTCTTCTTTAACTGCTTGGTGTTGGCATCCTAGTATTCAGTATGACTTCAAGCTTGCTTTCTCACTTAATAGTGATTCCGTGTTGTACTGCATTAAACTGGTTCTTCCAGGAAACCTTGAAAAGATGTCTTATTCCCATTTACAAATGTCATTACTTCTTGTTTCTCATACATCAGTAATGTCTGTTTTGATGTTTTGATGTGCTGTATGGGCCTTATGTCCTTCTGCAAACACATTACAGAAACTTTAGTTTCTTTCCAAGGCTTCACAACAATTATGGTACAGCTATTCTGGTTTCCTTGTTCCTGGTGTCTCACCCTATAATTTATTTCAGTTATTTTGTCTACAAGTTTAAAATGTCCCTGTCATATTGCAAGGAACTTATTTTAACACTGGGTAGTAACATAAGTACTTTACCGACTGATTTGAATTTTCTGTGATGAATATTTTGTTATATATTCTTTGTTATGCCTTGTCTCTTCTCTCCCTGCCCTTTTTTCTATAGAAATTATAGTTCTTAGTCTGTCCTACAGCTCTGTAAAATGCTCTGTTACAACATTAAAGGGAATTTGTTCATCTTCCTTTCTTTCTTTTGTTATATCTAGCAAGCTTTTGAGATATTCTGACATACAGTAATTAAGCTTGTTGAGGCTTGGGGTACTTTCCTGCAGTAAAGAGAAGACATGGAAGCAGACTTTTTCCAATTTCTCCCATCTATATATATAGCTTTATGTAACAAAAGCTTTAAAGGAACATTAAAGCACTCATCTAGTCCATCTGAGGGTGATATACAGATATCCTTAGCTGTTTCACTTTAAAAAATTGATAATTTTGATGCATTATTCTGGACTTGAATGGAGTACCTTGCCTAGTAAGGATTTCTCAGTGAATTCCTACTCTAGAAAGAATTGGTACTATTCCCTTTGGTATGAACTTTGGGTTGATATTTTGTACAGGTATCACCTTAGGAAATTATATTGCACAATCAGTGATTAGCTGGTTATACTGGTAGCTGTTTCTCATTTTACAGATGGATCTATAATATTCAACACAGTTCTTTCACAATGGATTTTTATGATAGGTAAAGGCATCAAAGTTTCAATTGGATGCTGTCCTTTGTTCTGTATGAGGAATCAGAGGCGCAGACAATATCCCAGGATGTCTTCTAAATAGCATGAAATGTGATCTATCAGGCCCTCTGGAATTGCTATTTAACTGCAGCCTCCAAACAAGCTTCATGCCCCTTTGGTGTGTATCTAACCAGACACATCCAACAGTTGAAACTACACAGAGGTTCCTCACTAAAAGAATACAGGATGTAAGTAACATGTCCTATGCAAACCACTGTTAAAGTCATAAATAAATAACATTAAGAATTTACCTTATATGCCTCTAATCAGGAACAACACTTCAGGATGTGCAAGCAGAAATTTTATTCTTACAGTGCTGGGAGTTATTCTTCAGTGTTCTTGATGAAGCATTCTCACTTTACATACAAAAACTGTAGTTTTATACATTTTCTTATCAAACTGCTCATGCAGTTTCATGACGTTATAATGATTTTGTCCTATAGAAAACTCAGACTTCATGTGAACACTTTCCTATACATGATTCACCTGCTTCCAAAGGGTCTTGTTTCTAACTTTGGATGTTTCAAACCTACTCTAGCAACCATGCACTCCTAGTCTGGAGGTGTCAGACTAACAAATTCCTTTTTGTAATAACTACATGCTTCACTTCATGCAACACATACCATTCTCTCTTATTACATACTAAAATAATGCAGTTTAAAATGAACAGTAATACTGTGACTTATGAAGCTGTATTTTTCCCAGCCCTGCATACAAATTATATTTGCTTTTTAACAATCATATTATAGCATCATTAATAAGCTGAAATGAATATACATTTTAAGGGTCTATATTAGAACATCGAAGTTTCAAAATTTAGAATGTTCTAATATCGACCCCTATTCAGCGAATGCTGAAAATAGCGAAGCTACAAAAAACTTATTTTTTTCTTAGGGAAAGAATTCAGTTGTCCGTTTCTGTTGCTTCGCTATTTTCAGCGCTGTGGTGGAAAGTTACGGGTCAGGTTCAGGTAAGTGTGCGATTGGGCATGGGTTAGGTGAGTTAGGGTTAGGGCGCGGGTTAGGTATGTGTGCGATTGTGTGAACGTGAGGGTTAAGGCGGGTTAGGTGAGTTAGGTTTAGGGTGTGGGTCAGGTAAGTGTGCGATTGTGTGGACGTGAGGGTTAGGGCGGGGTAGGTGAGTTAGGGTTAGGGTGCGGGTGAGGTGAGTATGCAATAGTGACGGACCTTAGGGTTAGGGTTTGGATTAAGGTAAGTGGATAGTTAGTGGTGTATGTACAGTTTAGTGTAGGGTTAGATGTAAGATTTTAGGTGTATGTGTGTGGATTGGTGTTTGTTTGGTGTGCTTGTGTTGTGTGTATGTGTTTTGGAACAGCAAATTTTTTCCCTAGGAAAAACATTTGCTGTTCTGCATTTTCGATGTTGTAAGCTTTCGCTGAATAGGGGTCGATATTAGAACATTCGATGTTTAGAAACTTCGATGTTCTAATATAGACCCCATTTTAATGAGCTGGTCTGTTTCCATAACAGTTTTCTCCCTCTGACACTATCAGTGTCATACCATATATATAATTATATTTTTCTTTTTCTTTTAACTTGATAAAATATGCCTCAGCGACATAGTAGTCATAATTTTTTTGTCAAAATAGAACTGTCATTGATTTGTGCATGCAGTGGCATTTCATGTGCAGGTGAGGTTAAACATCTTGTAATCACTGCCTTTAGAATAGAAAATACCAAAATTATCACAAATATAATAAAAGTACAATGACAATACCCTGAATTATGCTAGTTCCCAGATTACAAAAAATACTTCCCTTTGTTTCATGAAGTTTCACACTTTTTTTTTTTGTTTTTTTTTTGTTCATTATGATAGTCACTAATATATGAACAGCAACGACTCCTTATGAGGGCACATGACACTCCCCCTTTTGCAGCAAGCATTATATCAAGTGCCATTTGATTTTGTAACACGCCAGTTCACATTTTAGTAATTTCTTGATTTGCCATCCTGATGTGATGTGAAGTTTCATTAGCCACCTCCTATAGAATTTGGGCAAGTATGGTGATTTTAAGCATTGTCCTTTGTACTCCATACCCAGGATTAAAAATTGAAAATACTTGCTCAGTCCAGTGGATTGCTCACTTATTTCTCAGTCTACCTGCTGGTGGGTGTTCGAAATGTTGAATAGCAGGAGTAGTATAGCCTATAAAGCAACATCCAGACCAGTCTGTAGGCAACCAGGGGTAGGCACGATTACCACAGATGTAGTAACAGTCACTTATCATGCCCATGCCACACCCCCAGTCATAGCTTTTTAAATGCAAAGAGTTTAACAAACTTTCATGCCTGGTGTCATTACATTTGCTTTTCCCTACTGGCACAGTCCCATTTCTGGCATAACATGTCTCCATGTTGTGTGGTTGCAAGTTGAAGAGACACAACCTTTGAAAAATCAGTTACATTAAGCCAGGTAAAGCTGATGTCATTAAGGTCCTTTTCAAATGACACCTGTGATGCAGGGATGGGAATCATGGGAATCACTGCCTTAGAATAATGAGGTTCATGCAAACATATTCAGCAGTTTGTTTTGTTTCGATTTTTGGCATATTGCTAAAGGACCAGCAAGAAACTGTTTTCTCTCAACCAGTTTATAGAATGGAACAGCAGCAGAAACAAAGTAAAAGTACATGTTGTCACTGGATTCATCATGGACTGCTACTGAAGTTGACCTTCTCACTGGGCAGATGATTTATCTGTCACACCTCAATCTCCCTCTGTTGGCTGCGATGATTCATCTGGGGTCCCCACAAGACAGGTCTTCTTGCAATGAGATGAATGGATTCACGTTGGTAGTCCTGCACAGTGAACTGCAGTCACAGTTGTGAGTAGGACCTGGAAAGGCCCCTTCCACCTCGGGCTCAGGCAGTTTTTCCTCTGAAAAGTTTTTACGTAAACCCAATCACCTGGTTGTAGTTGGTGGTAAGGTTGGTCAGGAGGCTTTGGTGACGCTGCTCTTACTGTTCGATGATATTGCTGCAAAGTTTTGAGGAGTCTCCTACAATAAGAAATCATAGCATCATCTGACAAAGTTAAATTGGCATTTCCCACTGGAGGGGTAGCTGGAAGGGCCGTGGGTCTCCCCATTAATATCTCATATGGACTCAATTTCCTGGTGGCATTCAGTGAGGACCTCATACTCATCAATGCTAAGGGAAGGGCTTCGGGCCACTTTAAGTGGGTTTCAGCACAAATCTTTGAAATTTTATTTTTAAGGGTCCTGTTTACCCTTTCCACTAATCCAGATGACTGGGGATGGTTGGGACAGTGAAGACTCAACTTAGTATTAAAAGCTTTACATAACTCTTTAAACAGATTATTATTAAAATGAGTTCCATGGTCACTGTTAATAATGCTGGGTATATTGAATCTCGGTATATAATCAGAAAACAATTTTTTAATAACTGTGACTGCATCTGCTTTGTGACATGGGTAAGCTTCCACCCATGCTGTGAACATACACACTACCACCAAAATAAATTGTAAATTATTATTCTTAGGCATCTGGATGAAATCCAGCTGTATATAGGTTCATAGGTTCATAGGTAGGTACTAGGCTATTGGCCCTAGGGCCTATATAAGCCTAGCCAAAAGGTATCCTGGCTTTCGCCACCCAAGAAAATTATTTTCCTGTGCCACTGTCAAGCATAGCCACAGAAGTGATCCCCAGGGTGAATTTCCTATCTCCCATCCAATCATCAAGATTTTTTTTGAAGAGTGCTAATGAGGAGCTTTGTTTGATATAGATAGGTAGTTTGTTCCAGAGTATGGGAAGTCTTTAGGACAGGAATCTATCCCTCCAGCATGTTCTGTTTATTGTGGTGACAAGGTTTAGGTCCCTAGAGCGTGTAGCTCATAGGGATTGGGATTTCTTTAAGTGAACAAGTCTAAAAGCTCTGGGTTTGACATAGCTTTGTGTGTTAGGCAGAGATTGCCTCTGAGTAGGTGATATGCGATGGAGTAGAGCGCAGTTTTTTGAGACGGTCTGCGTAGGGCATCTGTTTGAGGCCGGTAATCCTCTTTGTGAGGTATTTCTGTGGCCTTTCCAGTTGTTGTAGATGTCTTGTGAGGTACATACCAAAAGGGGCATTGTACTCTATAATGGGTCTAATGAGTGATGAGTAGAGGGGAACAATGACTTATTTTTTCCTGGATGAGAAACCTTTTGTGATGAGGTGTGCCACGTAGAAGGATTTCCTGACTACTGTGGCGATGTGATTATCAAAGGAGAGACTACTGTTCACATGTGTCCCAAGGTCTCTTATCACACTTTCGGTGTTAAGTAGACTACCGCCTATGTGGTAATTCATGGGTACAGAGTTTTTATCAAAAGGGATGACAATGCACTTTTTGGCATTGAACTTGAGGCCATGGCTTTGACACCAGGCATCTGTCTCAGCGAGGCCCTTTTGTAGGATGTCCACATCTTTTGGAGTTTTGATTATGGCTCCTAGTTTCCAGTCATCTGCAAACTTCATTATCCAAAGACCTTCTGTGTTAGCCTGTAGTTCAGAGAAGTAGATACCAAACCGGAGAGGAGCCAGGACTGAACCCTGTGGTACTCCACTTGTCACTGGTCTGAAGTTGGATTTGGAGTCTGCTACTTTCACAGTGTGGGTTCTGTCAGTGAGCCAGTTGGCAACTCATCTTGTGACATAGGGATTTATACCTAGTTTAGTGAGTTTATCTATAATTCCAGAGTGGGGGATGGTGTCAAAAGCTTTGGCGAGATCTAGATAGGCTGTGTGAACCACCTTACCCTCATCTACGGCTTTGGTGACTGCTTCAAAGAAGTCTATCAGGTTTAGGAGACATAATCTGCCTTTTACAAACCCGAACTGCATGGGGTCCTGAGTTTGGAGATTACCAATATCATTGTTTATAAGTTCCATGATGATACGTTCCATAGCCTTGCAGACCAGGCTCGTTAGGCTAATGGGGCGGTAGTTTCCGGGGTCTGTGGTGGCTCCCCCTTTGTGGAGTGGGATAACCGTCGCTGTGCACCATTCAGTGGGCACATAGCCTGAGGTGAGGCTATGGTTGAACATGGTACTTAGGTGGGGTGCCAGTTCATTCTGTAGTTCATGTAGAACACAGCCTGGGATGTTGTCAGGTCCCATGGATGCTGTGTTCTTGGATTTGGATAGTGTGTTTTTTACCTGTGCAGCCGTGATTACAGGAACTTTGCATTCTTCTGGTATAGAGATGGGCCCTTTAGGGGATGACAGGGGGGTAAAGGTAGCACTGAACCTATCTACCAGGATGTTGGCAATATCAGTTGGCTCTGTATATTTAGTGCTATTGTGCTGTAACTCAGAGCAGATCTGAGTGTTGTCATTAAGATTCTTGACATAGCTATAGAATGCTTTGTGGTTGTCTTTAGAGTCAGTGGCGATTTTGTTTTTATAACTAGCTTTGGAGGATTTTATGAGGGATATCAGCTTCTTACTGAGGCTGACTAGGGAGTTTCTCCAATCATAGGATTTTACTCTTTTTTGCAACTGTTGCTTTCTTCTGTTGTAGAGTTTGTTTATGGCAGGGGATCACCAATTTGGCTTCCTTTTTTTGGAGGATAGCATCTTGGTTCTATTAGGGATTGCACGATCCATGCACTCTTGTAAGTGCTTATAAAGTGCATTTGTGTAGGATTCAGCAGTCATACCTCTATTGTCCGTCAGCATGGGTGTCGTGAAGTTTGCCACTTCTGTCTTAAGAAGCGTGAAGTTGGCTTTGGAATAATTTTTTACTGTGGTTTCCCTAATGGGGGGTGGGGGAGGGATGTGGATGTCTAGGGTAATTAGCTTATGGTCGGATCTGACCAACGAGGAATTGACCTTTGGTGTGGAGCACCGGTTGCCCATGTTGGTAATAACCAGGTCTAGGATATTGCTGCCCCTTGTGGGGGTGTGGATAAGTTGATCCAAGGCATTGCAATTTATGAATTCCAGAAAACGTTGAGCACAAGAGTTGGTACATGAGTAGTTTTCCCAGTTAATGGTGGGGTAGTTGAAATCACCCATTATTAGGGTGTTAGGTTGTACCCTAATATTTTCCAGTGTATCAAGAAATGAGGAGTGGGAATCCTGGGGCATGGTGGAGGATCTGTAGCAAGCTACAATTTGGATTGCGGTCTTGCCCAGAGTTAGTTGCACTTGGATAATCTTGGATGCATTATGCTGAACAACTAGCCTGAAGGTGTGGATATCCTTAATGAATATGGACACGCCTCCACCTTTAGTGTTTCGGTCCAGGTTAGGTGGCCGAAAGGTGTGGTATGAATTACAGCCTGATAATGCAGGGGTATTCCCTGTAGCCTTGAACCAGGTTTCTGTCACTGCACAGATGTCGATGTTCTCCATTTTAAGGAGTGCCTCGAGTGATTGCATTTTGAGGTTTAGACTTCTAGCATTGAGTAGCAATACCCACAGATTCTTCTTGCTTGTGCCTATTACGGTAGTGAATTTGTCATTTGAACCTTGCCTAAAAAAGGCATTATAGGGGTGGCTAGAGCCTTAGCCAGTATCCGGAATCCCAGGGGCGACAGGTGCAGGCCATCTCTGGCAAAGCATCGTGGTTTGTCGGTCATGTCATCCCAGGCAGACAGATACTGGATCCCCTTAGAATGACACCAGAAGCTTAGCCAATTGTTGAAGTCAATCATTTTGTTCTTGTACTGTGGTATCATTCTGGGTGATGGCAGGATGCTACTCAGGGCTAGGGTCATACCTGCCTGGGCTACAAGGTCAGACAGCTCCGCCATGTCCCTTTTCATGTAGTCCAGGGAGGTACGTCTCAGGTCATTCACACCAACATGGACAATGACAGAGTCATATTTGTACTTGTTGTGGAGTGACCTGAGTGCATGCATTATGTGGTGGATCCTGACACCCGACAGGCAGCTGACAGTAACTTTCTCCTTGTTTAGCCTGGTGAGTGGAACATCAGTGTACCTGACTATAGAGTCACCTATGACTAGAGTGTTGGGTACGTTGTTATGCCTTATGGGCTGTGGTTGAGTGGCACACTGAGATTGTGGGCTATGTGTCATTTGGGTTGTGTTGGGGGGTGGATGTTGCTTGTGTTTCTGCTTTGGAGGTCCCTGTTGCTTGGGCAGGTTTTTACTAAGAGCCTCCTCGAATGTAGGTGTGTGTTTTGTGTTTCTATGTGTGTGTTTTGGTGGTGTACATTTTGAGGGACTATGTGCTGAGTGTGGTGTGGTGCAAGTGTTTACCTTCTCCTCTTGACTGTCTAGTCCAGTCTTAGGTGAAGAGAGCTTTGCTTCCAGCTTGGCTATATAAGTGCATCTCTCACAGGTTGTAGTGTTGGGTGGTAGGAGGAGATGGTTGTCTGTGTACATGAGGCAATTGCTGCATTGCCCCAAGATTTCCAGATTCATCAGGTAGACAGGAGAAAACACCGGGAGCTGACCTTTAGACATGCCTGGATAGGTGCTTATTTGTTAAGTACTAGAAACTGTTTTCCTCTAGACAGTGAGGAAAGTTGAGTGCTGTAGTAATTTGTAGCTTATTTAGTGCTTACAATAAGTTCTGAACAAGTGCTGAGCTCAAAGAAACAGACTTGAGTGCTGAAACAAAAAAAAAACTGGCTAGTTCTAAGAAACAAAATTAAGCTAGAAGGCTTCCCTCCAACACAGAAAGGCTTGGGGGCTTAGAAGCCCCAAAATAGTCCTGGACACAGCAAATCTGTATCCAGACTAGACTACCCACAGAAAAGGCATGAAACAAGCTTAGAATTATTATTATTATTTTTTTTTAAGTGGAAAGAGAGAAAGGAGGAGCAAAAACTAAGCTGATTGGCCTTCTCAAATGTTCTCCCTGTATTAGGTAGAATGAGGTAATGACAGTAGACTGGGAGGAGGGTCCCAGATCAAATTTACAGTAGGGGCGGGCAACTGCAAAGCCACCAACTATAAGAACAGATACCAATAGGGAGGGAGGGTAGGAAACAAAACTGCATAATTATTTGTATATTAATTGTATATTAACAAAAGGTCCCCAGGGTGGAGGTAAACATGCAGATTTGCTGTTGGCATGTTTGCTTATGTTATATTCCAAACAAATACTACAATTATGTACGTACTGACGTATCAAAGAGGAGACATGAGGGGCATACCAACTTTGGGCAATTTGATTAAATAAACTGTCTTACCTGTATGGGTTGGTAGATGATATGCCCTTACTAGGTAAGGTAGCAAAGAGGCAGGTGCCACCAGTCGGCCGTTCAGATGTCGCCATATGCCATCAGAGGATTTTCTGCATCCATCCTTGAGTCACTTTAGAACTTCTCCCTGTGATGCTTCAGCTTGAAAGGCTGACAATTTTGAAAAATCAAACACATCATTACTCTTGTATTTTGTTGCTGTCAACATACAAAGATGTTTACAACAATTACCTGCTACTTGTTTAGCAGCTTGGTCTGCTAAGTTGTTACCTTTTGTAACAACATTTATTACTTTTTGATGTACACAACATTTGATTACAGACAGCTTTTTAAGTAACAAAAGTGCATCTAACAATGATTTTATGTACCCTGAATTTTTAATTTGATTTCCTGAAGAGGTTAAAAACCCTCTCTCTCTCTCCAAAGTTGCCCAAAGTCATGTACCACCCCGAAAGCATAACGGCTGTCTGTAAAAATATTGGCAACCTTGTCTTTGGCTAACTCACAGGCTTTTTGTAAAGCCACTAGCTCAGCTATTTGAGAACAGTGAACACCCTCTAATCTTTGTTGCAACAATATTGTTTCCTCGGTGCAGACTGCTATTCCTGAGATCAACTTTCTTGTTTGATCTCTTCCACAGGAACCATCAACAAACAGATGCATGTCAGCATTGGGTATAGGAGTGTCCTTTAAGTCCTCCCTAGGAGAAAGCAAATAGTTACACACAGGCAATCATGCTCTTTACCATCCTCAGCAGTAGGCAACAGAGATGCAGGATTTAGAACAGGACAGCGGATCAGAGAAATAGATGGATCAGAAAGAAGTGTAAGTTCATATCTAGTTAGACATGCAGTCGAGAGTGGTTGAGTTTTCATTTTAAGCAAAAGAGGTGATACAGAATGAGGGACAGCTACTGTGAGATCATTCCCAAGCACCAAAGATTGTGCCAGATTAACTAGAATGGCAGCAGTGGCAACTGCCCTTAAACAAGGTGGAAAACCTTTTGCAACAGAATCAAGTGCTGTGCTGTAATAAACCAATGGATGATAGCTATCCCCATGTTTTTGGGCAAGTACTCCTTGTGCAAATCCCTTTCTTTCATGACAAAATAAAATAAAAGTCTTATCATAATCTGGTGACCCTAAAGCTGGGGCAGTAGCTAAAGCTTGCTTCAAGTTCTGAAATGTGATTTTCTCTTCAGTGTTCCAGAGGAGAGGCTCTGGTGTGTCATTCTTTAAAAGATTTGTCAAAGGTTTGGCAATTTCTGCATAGTTAGGGATCCACTGTCTACAGTATCCTGTCATACCTAGGAAAGACCTAAGCTGTCTCTGAGTAGTCAGACATGGGGCCTTACATATTGCATCAATACGAGATGGTAACACTTGCCTGCTACCATGAGATATTAAATTACTAAGATAACGTACCTGAGGTGATCACAGTTGTAGTTTTTCTCTAGACACTTTGTGTCCCTTTTCTGCAAGGATAGTCAGAAGATGCAAGGTATCCTGCTGACATTGCTGAAAGGAGTTTGATGCTATTAGTAAATCATCTACATATTGTACTAACACAGACCCACCCGGAAATGTCACATTCTCCAAATCTTTTTTTAGAATTTGAGAAAATAATGAAGGAGATTCAGTATATCCTTGTGGCAACCATGTCCATGTATATTGCTGTCCCTGATAAGTGAAAGCAAACAGAAACTGGCTGTCAGGGTGAATAGGTATAGAAAAGAATGCTGAACATAAATCTATCACAGAAAAGTAACTAGCTATAGGTGGTATGCAACTCAGTATGGTTGCTGGATTTGGAACAACAGGAAAAGTAGGTAGCACTGCATTATTTACAGCCCTTAAGTCTTGGACAAATCTATAAGTATCCTTTCCTGGCTTTTTTCACTGAAAGAAATAGGAGTATTACAAGGGCTTCTAGCTAGTATTATTATTCATTGATGTACTAGAGACTGAATTACAGGTTTGGTTCCCTGCTCTGCTTCCAGCTTTAGTGGATATTGTGGAACTCTGGGGAGAGGTTTTGATGGATTTAATTTTTATTTTTACTGGTTCTGCTGATTTCAGTATACCTACTTCATTTGCATGCTTAGCCCATAAGTTGGCAGGTACCTGCTGTAGTAACTCTCCATCTGTCTGTATGCTTCCGGCAGGCTGTTCCTCAGCTTCTTCTAAAACTGCCAATACTTCCCCCTCTGATTCTGTTGGAACATTTACATACACCCCTTCTGGGGTACAGTAAATAGTACAACTCAGCTTACATAACAAATCTCTTCCTAGTAGGTTTACTGGTGCAGTAGTACTCAAAAGAAAAGAATGCTTTTCTTCAATCGGACCTAAAAAAATGGGGATGGGTTCTGAAACAGGATACATAACAGTAGCATTTGTTACACCAGCTACCTTTACTTTGTTTTTATACTGGTATTTAACTGTCTGAAGTAACTTTTAATACAAACCTAGTGCTGCCAGTTTTACCAAAAATAGAATTGGCTTTGCATTTATTTCTACTTTAACACAGGGTCCTTTTTGATTCAGTGGCAGCAAAGGGATTAAGATTTATTTTTGTTTTATTATCCTGCCATAGTCAGTATGGTGATTTGCAGCACTTAGTATGGACTTTGTCTTTTTCCTGACATTCTATAAGCACTTGTTCCATTTATTTATTTATTTTTTTTGCACAGGATTTGCAAACCCTGCACGAAGGCAGCTGCAATAGTTGGTTTTGCTTGTTCATTTGGATACGGCATTTCTAAATGTTTAGTAAACACTGCTTTAAGATGACTCAAATAATCTGCAGGGGCTTTCTCTTTATTTTACCTACATACCTGACACAGATGTCATTTACCAGTGCTATCCTTTTATTCATTAGTGCATTTCCTGTGGGAATAAAATTTATTTTAGCCTTTTCAAGTAACTGTGTTCTTATTTTATTGGTGTAACTTTTCAAAGCATCTGGTTTAAATCTGTCAAAGTAGGGCTGTAATAGTTTTTTTTCCCTCTATTCCTTCTTAAACCTTTATGGATGTGTTTTTTTTTCTCTTCTTTCAGTTAGAAAACATTTAGACATAGTATGCATAATGCAAATCAGCATTACCCCCCCCCATTTTTTTTAAAGGTGCTAAAAAAAATCTTTTGCTGAGGCAATAGCCTCTTGTCCTACCCTATCATGTGAGTGCTTGTGATGAGCCACAGGGGTGTCAAACACAAGTGCTCCTGTTGGAAAGATAGAAGCTTGTTGAGAATGACAGGAAGAAGGAAGGAAAAAAGCTTTTTAACTGCAGATGCTGTTCTAAAGATGAGAGCTAACAGCAGAACTAAGTTGAGATGTAACAGTACCATGCTGACCTTGTGCTCAAAAAAATGTAGAGGTCTGAGAAACAGCAGAATTTTGTACAGGAGCCACCTGTATCGGTACATATGCAGGTGGGGTGCAGTAGCCACTGGAGGATTATTATCCTCTTTAGACGTTTCTGCTTTTTGGCCATTTTCAGTTTGTTCCAAACCCGCTAAGACAGGATAAAGGGGTCCCTTTTAATGGTCTGTACTGCCTTTTTAACCTCTCTTACTTGTTGAAACAATTTCTTATTAACATCCTACAACCCTCTTAATGCTGACTCCTTTTCCCTTTTAAGTGCTTTACTGTACCAAGAATAAAATGCTATAATTTGTTCCTCACTTACTTTGCTTAGTTTTTTTCTTCTAAAATGCCTTTCAATGTCAGCAATTTAGTTTTATCATAAGTTCCATTTAATGGAAATACCCCACCAGCACAATTCTTAGTAAGCTGAAACTAGTCATACAGATATTTACAACTTTCCTTCCCATAGTTAAAATACATAAAATATGCAGGTGTTCCCTTTTCAGGGATTTGATCTTGCTTGTTATCTTTGCTCCCATTTTTCTTATTTTATAAATCAGTAATAATAAAAATGTTAGGCTTACCTTACAACTCCTGGATTCTGGCAATTCCAAAGATAGAAAATAACTGTAGTAATCCACACACCGTACAGGAAGGGAAGGGTAGGAAGTCTGTCACCATGCAGCAACAGAGGAGAGGTTTCGATCAGCCTTTTCCTACAGCACCCCCTAGCTTTTGTCCCTGCGCGAGCTCAAATGTTACAGCTCCAGCATTGCGGTCAGGATAATGGGCCAGATAGGTACTGTGTCCAGAACTGACCACTCTTTTGGACCTTCTAAGGGTACTTTCACACAATCACACTGTTAAGTCCCAGCGTGCTTTTGGGCTCATGAATTTATTTTAACAACGCATACCTCTACTTCCTATCATGTGGTAGGCTCATGAATTTGTTTTAACAGTATATAGTCTACGTCCCAATCATGCTATGGGCTCATGAACTTGTTTTAACTTTACAGTCTACATTCCAGTCATGCAGTGGGCTCATGACCTTGTTTTAACTTTACAGTCTACATCCCAATCATGTGGTGGGCTCGTGAACTTGTTTTAACTTTACTTTTAACTTTTTCTTTTCTTTCTCTCATACATTCATACATTGACAGAGTAAAAACATCTCTCATACTTCTTACCTTTCAATCCTGAGGGTACTGCCCTCGACACAAGGCGTCTCCTTGTGTTAATTTGTCCTTTACTATATGTGCACATACATTTACTATACTCATTTACTGTGGGGTCCTCCCACTATTACTTGTATATCTTACAACCACTCAGTCAAACAAAAACACAGTCATGCTCTTATACTACAAATACAGCTATGCACTTATTCTACAAACACAGTCATTCACTTATTCTACATTTTGCTAAACTTGTCTAAAAGAGAGAAAGGAAAAAAAAAACACAAACCAACCCTTTTCCCTTACAAAATAATTTCCCTGCCAAGGCTAGTATGTTTGCACACCCTGAATAGCTGCACATCTGAGTCTCTGACTATTCCATGCAAAGCAGTGTGGAATTCACAGAAAATCTGTGATCGGCCCTATTAAAGAACTGCCCTGCAGCAATACCAAAGTTCAGATCCAGAGAACGGCACCAAATTGTTAAAGTCATAAATAAATAACATTAAGAATTTACATTATATGCCTCTAGTCAGGAACAACACTTCAGGATGTGCAAACAGAAATTTTATTCTTACAGCGCTGGGAGTTATTCTTCAGTATTCTTGATAAAGCATTCTCACTTTACATACACAAACTGTAGTTTTATACATTTTCTTATCAAACGGCTCATGCAGTTTCATGATGTTATAATGATTTTGTCCTATAGAAAACTTTGCAAATGTTCTCATCCCTCGTGATTTTCGCCTCAGACTTCATGTGAACACTTTCCTATACATGATTCACCTGTCTCCAAAGGGTCTTGTTTCTGACCTTGGATGTTTCAAACCTACCCTAGCAACAATGCACTCCTAGCCTGGAGGAGTCAGGCTAACAAATTCCTTTTTGTAATAATTGCATGCCTCACTTCAAGCAACACATACAATTCTCTCTTATTACATACTAAAATAATGCATTTTAAAATGAACAGTAATACTGTGACTTATGAAGCTGTATTTTTCCCAGCCCTGCATACAAATTATATTTGCTTTTTAACAATCATATTATAGATCATTAATAAGCTGAAATTAATATACATTTTAATAAGCTGGTCTTGTCCCATAACACCACTTTGAGGCCCTATCTCTGTCTTCTGTCTCCTACAGGCTGTTGACGAGAGATCTACGCCAGGCATACAAGGCACTGTCAGACCCCACTCTGATGGTCCTCCTGCATATCCACAAAACAAACAGCACTGGAATTCCCTATTCTAAAGACTTAAACCTTGTCTGTGATATAAATAGGACTTGCTGGAGAGATAGTATGTATCCCAGAGATTACCCCATCTATGGAACAGGCTCCCCATCCATGTGAAGCAGAGTTCCTCCTTAATCCAATTCAAGTGCAACTTGAACAATTGGATGGGAAACCAGAAATTCATCCCTGGTTTGGTACCTATGTCTCTAATGGACACAGGCAGCCTGTAAATGTTTCATCTCCCAGGCCCCTGCTTGTAAATGTTTCATCTCCCAAGCCCCTGCTTACACTTATCAAAGGTACCAGAACTTGTCAGAGATTTGGGATGCATTGTTAGCCTTAAAAAGGCCCCTGTGGTTGTTAGCCTAGTACACACCTATGAACATATGGACCATACTGCTCATTTATCTTGCAATGCAGCTTTCTCTTTTCTTTCTACAGCATATTAGCAATTTTTTTTTGCAATGTTATTACAATTCTTGAATGTGTTAAGTGCATTTAATTTACTTTTACTGTATCTTTGTAGTTCTTTACATTTAGACTTTTTGATTTCCTCACTAGTCAGCGCCAACTCTTTACTTTCATTTACACTTCAGACTTCTTTGGTTGTATACGCTGGCCACATCATTGTTACCAGCATGAGTTGTGTACAGTTCTCAGGTTTGATCTTATTCTTTTGGAGTTGTAACTCTAATCATTCACCCTTGGTTTGTGTATTCTGACATTTAGTTTTAGATTGAGCAGAACATCATTAACCATTTGTTGCCCCTGACACAATTCTTCCTTCTCACTCTGTAACCTCTGTAGCAGGTTGGGTCTGAAAATGACTTCTCTTTTGTCTTCACAATTCACGTATCAGGTCATATTGTCTTTTTTCCAATTTATTTATAGTATTCCTTGGCTTAGCACATTCAGATTTATTATTATGATTCACTGTTCTGAATTGCACAGAAGGTTAAATGACCTTTTTGACAGTGAGAAATCACAAATTTGTCTGTTTTATATTGGCATCTGTTTTTGCCGATCAGGGTCAGCCAACAACATTTTCAGAAACCATTTGTTTCAACTTTTTTGCTGATTCTTTCTGCTTATAGTCAGTTACCCTGCCTGTATTTGCATCATTGAAAATTCTCAATTAAGGCCTGACATTTCTTAAGAGCTATACAAAGTAAGAAATGATTTAGTTCACTTTTTGTTGGTGCTGGTTACCTCTTTGTTGCATATCCAGATTTTCTGAAATGATCACCATTGCCTTTTTGACAACAATCCAAGTTCTGCTATTCAGCATTATTCATGTCAGCTATGTTATTACCTTAAAAACTAGAGTCATTACCCTCAAATAAGGTTTTACTTTGCACAGATATAATACTTGCCTACAAAATGATTATTTGAACCATGCCTATTACAGATATTTTCATGCAAGACATTCTTATTTAGCTGTACCACAGCACTGTTTGTGATGAGAATTAGTTGGACAACACCACTTTCTTTTGTAGACCCATGTTACTAGATAGAAGGGTATATTCTTCCTTGCTATGAGGGCAATGTATTTATTGTTTTGCTTATTACCTCTTTTACCTCTCATTTTTACAAAGCAGGCAATTCACAATCAGTTTCTGTCACAGTATTAAGCACTGTTTAGATGTAGCACCTTACAAAACTTCAGGCTGACAAAATGCCACCAGTGTTTTAGTAAAGCAATTTTTAGCAGACATACAATTTTTCATGTAAATCTCTAGTATAATGCCAACAGATAATTTTCTTTTTCAAACCATTCCATAATTACTACAAAGACTCAATTTATCACAGGAGCAAATCTATATATGTGCACAGTGCAAATATTTTCTTTCTGTAGATATAACAGCTCTCTCATATTAACAATTCACTGCTTAGGAAGACTTGCTTTTTATTTA
Source organism: Protopterus annectens (assembly GCF_019279795.1). Taxonomy (NCBI): domain Eukaryota; kingdom Metazoa; phylum Chordata; order Ceratodontiformes; family Protopteridae; genus Protopterus; species Protopterus annectens. The sequence continues at coordinate 630,714,038 of NC_056751.1, read as the reverse complement.
TACATCTCATATACTTTGCCACATGCTTCTTAATATTGTTCATGAAGTTTAAGCTGATTCAAATCACCTACTAAAGTTCAGTGCTGTATAAAATCCCATGGGTCTATATTATCTTATCAAAGAGGAATTACAGCGAATGCCTCTTCATCGACCCCTAAATAACAAATTCCCCACCAGAGCTGTGAACTGCCGATTCAGCAATTTTTTTTCCTAGGGAAAAAAAATCACTGATCTGGCCAGAAACAAAACATCACTACAAATATATAAAAGTGGGGGGCTTCACCCCCACCCCACCCCCGATGGGGGGGGGCTTTACCTCCCACACCCCCCAACTAATTATACCAACTCCAAGATCACACTACAGTGGGGAAAGGGGCAAATTCACGCTGATGGCCAAGTGATTTTTTTTTTCTCTAGGAAAAAAATTGTTAAATCGGCCATTCCCGGAACTGGCAGTTTGTTGCTTAGGGGTCAATGAAGAGGCATTCGCTGTAATGCCTCTTTGCTAAGATAATATAGACCCAATTACACAGTTAGTAAATGCTTTCTACACACTGCACATTTTTTAGTTTTGACTTTACTTCCAAACAAGCAGGGCTTACACTCACAGGGTTCTTAGCTGAATACCAAACATGATATTTCAGAGTAACACAGTTTTCCTCAAAAACATTTGCTAATTTTCTAGTGGACAGCTATGTTTACATGATTTAAATACAGTACAATTCACAAATGATAGAAATTAGATCTGGTTAATGTATACGGTATTAATCACTATTACAACACACCATATCAACATTAGACATTTGCAGAGACTTCAATCTGCAGACCTTCCAGCTTTGCACTCAACAATTTGTTTTGCGATTTTTTTTCTTTCACTGTAAATGTTGTCATTTAATTTGGTTGTCTCTTTCCATCATATAATTCATTTAAATGCCACAAAACATCTTCAGTAGACTTTCATTGTTAGCCACAGTGTAAACAATACATTATTACTGGGTTTGTATCTGTGCATCAGTACTTTTGAAATGTTTCAGCAGCACCATATCATTCAAGATATAGTTTGTTGGCCATCAGTTTTTCACACACTGTTTAGGTTTTAGTTTGGAACTGAAAGATCAGTTAGTATTTTCTAATGCATGCACTCTAGAATTATCTGATTTATTTTCTTAGTAAACCAGAATAAAAACGTTCCTCAACACATTTATCTCTCCATGTTCATACTTTACACAAACTAACAACACTTTATTGAATTGGGGAATGCCCAGCATTTTCCCCACGTCATAATTAATTTGGAAATGACATTCCCAGACAATTCATTGGCTTTACTTCTTCATTTAAGTTGCAGTAATCTACTTTTTTTGTAACTGTGGGATTCAACTCAACTTTGCTATCATCACTGATACGATATATAAAGCTTCATCAAGTTAATTTGCATGGATTCTTGAGTACATACTCCATGCTTCAACAATATTCGCCTAATACATTTCTTTCAGCAGCTTAGTATATCTTTGGTAAGCAACCTCTCAGCGGCTTTATATCTCTTTGCTAAAACATTTAAAGTACTTGTCATTTTATTAGTTTGTAATTAAATTTGTTTAAACTCGATTTGATAATTACTTTACTTATTTGACTTTTAGAGTTTAACTTCTGTTTCTGATTCTCTGTTTTAGAGTGAAAAGACATGCTTAATGGCTGTAGACAGCACAACTTAAAAAGCAACAATTACAACTTTCAATTCACTCTAGGTTTAGTTAACATAGTTCAGACAAAGCAAACTCCACATATTATAACTATATTTCATAAGCGTTCTTTGAAAAACACCATTGATTTGGCATTCAGTTATGAACCAATTAAAAATGGTTATTTAAAAGGGTGTACCCTACCCCCAGTTTCAGTACATAATCTAAAATTAACTTTATGTAGCATCCCAGTAACACAGAAACATTTTCCATATATTTTCATTGTGGTTAGCAGTAGCAGATATTAAATTTTGCCAACATTCTTCACCAGATGTAGTATTCTGAAGAGTTATAACCCTATATGCTAAATATTTCATGAAGTCACCATTCTTTAGCACGTGTGTAGTTGCCTAATCAAAATAATAGTGTCAGTTTCATGGCTGTAGAGTAACAATAACTTATACTTAACTTGAAATAAAATATATATTTTGTATATTTTATATTTTATATATATTGTATATTTTCTTAAAACAAAATGAGTAAGAAATCCACATTTTGTTTCATAGTCATTTCTCTGGCTATTTAGACTATCTACCTTCCTGTAATGCTGAACAGTTCCAGGATGTGTCACTGTTCACCTTTAACAATAATAGTCCTATATTCTAAAATAATGGTCTTATGGCTTACAAATTTCAAATGACTTATTACTGGTTAACAAGTTTACTTTGAAGAGTCCTGTCCCAGCCTTCTCTTATGAGCTTCTTAGTTCTAACTGCTTCTTGAGCTTCTTACTATCCTCTGCCTATCTCTTTCTGACAGGCCACTGTCTTTCTTTCTCTCTCTCTCTCTCTCTCTTTCTGTCCATTTCTGTCTCTGATTCTGGCCCTGTCTTTGTACAAGAGGGGAGGCATAGCTTCCTCTATTCAGGGCAGGTACATGGGATCTGCCTCCAAATGCTCCAACAACACAGCTCTATGGTATAAATATGTTTATATATATATATATATATATATATATATATATATATATATATATATATATAAATGTATATATACATATATATATGTATATCCACACACACACACACACACACACACACACACACACACACACACACACACACACACACACACACACACACACACACACACCAGACTTCCTACCTCCAGCTTATCTTACAAGATCTGCAAGATGTCCAAGTGCTCCCAGTCAAATTGAGCAATAAAAAAGCAAAAAAGTATCCTGCTACCCAAAGGTCCAAGCCAAGAAATTGTAAAGAATCCAAGGTAAAAACACAAGGCAGGACCACCAAGCTCAAAAAATTCAGTTAAATTTATTGTATATTCAACGGATAAGCGCTTTCACATGTAAAAACATGCTTCATCAGATCTCAAAAAACAGTCAATCAGCTTAATTTTAAACAAATGTAAAATGCTACCAACCAATCCAGTCATAGCAGAAGAATCAGATTAATTAGTTAATTAACCTCTTCAGCAGTAAGGCAAATGCTGACTAAAAACAAAGTGCATTCCATGTTAAACGGACAATAAGAGGTTGTGTATATAAAAAACAACACTCACACATACATAAACCTTAATATATATATATATATATATATATATATATATATATATATATATATATATATATATATATACATGTATGTAAATTCATATAAAAATATGTATAAAAATAAAATAAAGCAAAACAAAACAAATATACATCAAATATGTAGACATATATATAAGTAAGGAAAAATAAAATAAAATAAAATTAGAACAACCTACAAGAAGTTGCAAAGGATTTCTTGTACCAATTACAATATATAATATGATCTAGTCATAATCCAGACAATGATATTATTATATCTTGATTCTACCTTACTTCAACTGATCCCATCCTATCCTACTCTAAATTATTTTATTTCATTTCATTACATTTTATTTTAATGGGCATGCTTCCAAGACCGGTTTAAGACTGACATGATTATTAAGCCCTGGAAAAATATGGGCACGCAGTCTAAATATCCACTTAACTTCTACCAACACTAATTGATTATTCAAATTGCCCCCTCTCATATTAATCGGCACTATTTGTAAAACTCTAAAGCTAAACGTATGGGTACTGAAATTAGCCACATGTTTAGCTAGTGCATTTTGTTGATTTAAATTTCTGATGTCATACAAATGGTTATAGATCCTGTCTCTCAACCTTCGTGTAGTCTTGCCTACATAGAAACAAGTGCAACAATTACAGGATGCAAGATATACTAAGTTGACACTGTTACAGGTGGCAGTAAATCTGGGAACAAACCTATAATTTAAAACAGGATGGTCAAAGTTCTGTACAACAGTTATAACACTACACATCCTGCAATGCTTACATGGAAAGGTCCCAAAGCTCAAACTCCTGTTTGAATTCAAACTCAAAGTACTATTGGGACACCCCATGACGTCTTTGCATAAAATGTGTTTCAAATTGTTGCTATTTCTATATGTGAAACGCGGAGACCTCCCTACCATCCTGGCAGTGGCAGGATCCAACAGAAGAGCATGCCAGTTACGCTTCACCAATTCTACTACACGACCAATATCCCCTGTGTATGTGGTAACAAAGTGAAGCCTATTGCTACTATCATAACCAGTCATGCTTCTTGTTGAGGAGGCACTCATGCCCATTACCTCCTCTCTTACATTTACCAAAATAGACTTCTTATAACCCATCTCCAAAAATAACCTATCTAGCTCATTTAACTGTAGTGTCAGATCATCTGGATCCCTACAGATTCTCTTCAGTCTATGGTATTGGTTCTTAACTATGTTGGAAAAAGTCATCCTGGATGCATACTATTAAAATGCAATAAAGCATTTGAACAGCAGGGTTTCCGATATAATTTGGTACTCAATAGTCCAGCAGAATCTTGATGAATAGTAATGTCAAGAAAATCTATAAAAGCACAAGAAGAGGTCATACTAAACTCTAAGAAATGTGTTGTAGAGTTTAAATAAGCAACAAAATCATTCAAGCCTGCTTCATCACCTTTCCATAAAAATAGAATATCATCGACAAAACGTTGATAAAAGGAAATATTCAAAAACCCTGAGTGGTCAAACAAAAAAGCCTTCTCCCAATAGCTGCCCATTACAAATAAAGATGTTATTTGCCAACACCATATCCAAAAGTGTAGTAATAAGCATAGTCTCCTCATTAGACATACTGTCACAGCCAGTAAGAACCTCTCTAACAGCTTCAAGACCAAAATCATTAGGGATGGATGTAAATAAGTTCTTAACATCTAATGTAACCAAAATGCATTTCGAACATGTAGGATCACAATTATTTGAGCAATACAAACTCTCTAGATATTTCAGAGCCTACTCTGGAGGTATGTTTCTCATGGAAGGCACCCAGAAGGCAAGCTCACTAAATTCGTAGACCACCTCAATTGATTAATTTCTACTCAGATGAGAAGTGGTGGTTGAAGAGAAGGGAAGTCTGAATGAGTAGGTCAAAGCTAGAATCAGAGGTGCTGTAGCCAACTAGCCCAGAGTGTCAGGTGTAGTATATGACAGAATACCAAAGAAGCTGAAAAGTAAGGTTTACAAAACAGTCATGCAACCAGTACTACTGTGTATGGAGGTGATGGAGATGAAGTGCCTGGGATGGGTGGTAGGATGCACACTGTGGGACAGATGAAGAAATGAGGACACAAGAGCAGAAGCCAATTGCAGAAAAGATAAAAAAGAACAGATTATGGTGGCTCAGGCACACGTGCAGAAAAGCAGAAGGTAATCTGGTGAAGAAGACTTGGGACAGACAGGAAGAAGACAAGAGGAAAGGAGGACATCCAATGAAGATGTGGGTGGATTATGTGAGAGAAGACCTGTGACAGTCAGGCATAGTGTCGAAGAAGGTAGGAGAGTGGCATGGAATAGAGAGAGATGGTGACAGTTGACAAGACACCCCAACCCCATGTACAAAATGGGAAAATAGGGGGATTATGATGACATATGTATACGTAAATGTGTGTGTGTGTGTGTGTGTGTGTGTGTGTGTGTGTGTGTGTGTGTGTATATATATATATATATATATATATATATATATATATATATATATATTTACATATATCTATAATCTAATATTTACAATTTTTTTTATTATCCTGTGTCCACAGCTCTCAACAAATCAGGGTTGAATCTCAACTGAATCAGAGACAAATCCAAAAATAATCAGGAACAATCAGAGACACTTTTACAATATCAGCACTATTAACTTGAGACATTGACAGAAGTATTTGTGTACTGTTTTATACTGTTTTAACTGCATTTTTCATTGCTAGATAGCGTTACATTTCTGTAATTGCATTTTAACTGAATAACTTAACTGTAAACTGCCTTTTCATACTGATAGTTGTATTTTCTGTTTGTGAGTGCTCTATATGTGCTTTTCTGTGCATTTTTGTGAGGTTTCTGTGTTCTAGTCATTTAGCATAGTCTGGATAGAGGCCTGCTGTTATCCAGGCCTGGTTGTTTTGCTTGTTGAGTTTCCTGTGTTTCTGGCAGCCATCTTCTGCTGATAGAGAACAAAGAGCTAATCAGAGGAGGGGCACTGACCACAACTCTGATCTGTAATCTATAACAATAAGTATCCTGTTTTTTTTTTGTTTGCTTATTCTTACTAGTTATTGCTTATTCTAGATATTTATAGCACTTTTTATTGTCTGATGCATACTTTTTACTGTATTTTATGGCTAAATACTAATCTGCACAGTTGTACTAAAATTGACTGCCTTACAGGGCCTGATAAATAAGGTTTTTACTGTTACACTGTTTGTAAAGCTAGTTTCACTGTGTGTAAGGTATTAACTGGAATTTTTCTCCATTTGTTAAACATCTGTTTGTCTGTTCTGATTTCCTTCCAAGGAGTGTATCATATAACTGATCTGTTTGCAGTTAAAAGCATTCTCTAGAGTCTCCTTGCTCCTTTATCTGTTTAAAACTTTCATTTAGTGGCTCACTGCTGTTTTTCTGCTGTGATAAACATTTCTGTAGTGTTTTCTGCCTAAAATATTGTAGCTAGTAGCTGTAATAGTTTCCCACCCTCCCTCCATATTGGTGTGTTGTTCTTATACTCGGTGGCTTTGCGGTTGCCCATCCCTACTGTAAATTTGATCTGGGACACTCCTCCCAGTCTAGTGTCATTAGCTCATTGTACCTAATACAGAGATAATATTTGAGAAGGCCAACCCACTTAGCTTCTTAACCTTGAACTATCTTCTGTTCCTCCTTTCTCCCTTTCCACTTTGCTAAAAAAACTTTGATAGAATTCTATTTATTAGTGTTCTAGGTGTGCTTCTCAGCTGATAAGTATATTTTTGGTACTTTTTAACTGTTCAGAGTTGAATAAAACAATAAATTCAGTTCAGAATACAGTTTGAATAAATTGCATTTATTTAAACTGTATTTGCTTTAATATTGCTACACACTTAAGTGTGTTAGCTTGCACTGCACTTGAATTGTTTTTAGTGCTGTTTTAGCTGCTCTTCTGTAAAAAAAAATTCTAAGCTTGTTGTCTGCCTTTCCTGTAACTAGTCTAGTCCAGACTAAGCTTGTTGTCTGCCTTTCCTGCAACTAGTCTAGTCCAGATACAGATTTTCTGTATCCAGGACTGTTTGTAAGCTTATGAGCCCCCAAAGCCTTTCTGTGTTGAAGGGAAGCCTTCTAGCTTATCAGTGGGGGTGGTAAGCACTAGGTAGCCATTCTATCACAAGAGGAGTGGTTTCTGGCCCAGAAATTGTAGTTTATTGGCTGTTTGGGCAGTTTTTCCATCTCTTTCAACTTTTTGGTTTAAAAGCCCACTTTGCTCTTGTTTCCCATCTTTCCTATAACTAGTCTAGTCCAGATACAGATTTGCTATATCCAGGACTGTTCATAAGCTTCTGAGCCTCCCAAGCCTTTCTGTGTTGGAGGGAAGCCTTCTGTCTTATCAGTGAGAGTGGTAAGCACTAGGTAGCCTATCTACCACAAGAGAAGTAGTTTCTGGCCCAGAAATTGTAATTTATTGGCCATTTTGGAAGTTTTTCCATCTCTTTCAACTTTCTGGTTTAAAAGCCTGTTTGTGTTTTTCATGCTTTTCCTGTAACTAGTCTAGTCCAGATACAGATTTGCTGTATCCATAACTGTATGTAAGCTCCTGAGCCCCCCCAAGCCTTTCTGTGTTGGAGGGAAGCCTTCTAGCTTATCAGTGGGAGTGGTAAGCACTAGGTAGCCCATCTACCACAAGAGGAGTGGTTTGTAGCCCAGAAATTGTAGTTTATTGGCTGTTTGGGCAGTTTTTCCATCTCTGTCAACTTTCTGGTTTAAAAGCTCGCATTTGCGCTTGTTTCCCACCTTTCCTGTAACTAGTCTTATCCAGATTTGCTGTATCCAGGACTGTTTTAAGCTTCTGAGTGGTGCCAAAGTCTGCTATTCAATTTTTCCCTTAGATCCACTAGTTCTCTCCTCTCCTGCACTTTTACTAGCTTATTAGTCTAGCACTTTAGAAGACTTCTTGTAGCAATTATTGTAGCACACAAAAGTGCTACCAGCACTAAACATTATACAAGGAAACAGCTCCAGTATTTATTATTAATGCCCACCCCTCCAGGCATGCCTAAAGGTCAGTTCCCTGTGCTTTCTCCTATTAACCTGATGAACGTGGGCATCCTGAGGCAATGTAGCAACTGCCTCATGTACACTGACAACCCTCTCATTTTACCTCCCGACACTCAGACTTGCGAGAGATGCACTTATATATCCAAACTGGAAGCCACTCACTCTCCAGCCAAAACCAGAATAGCTGGTCAAGAGGAGAAGGTCAACACTTGCACCACACCACATGGAACACATAGCTCTCCAGAACACTCACCTGCACTGTCTTCAGATAAAAACACATACCACACACCCACCTTCGTGGAGGCTCTCAATACAAATCTCCCCAAACAGCAGAGACCTCCAAGGTAGAAATGCACTCGACCATCACAACACAACACTAATCAGGAGACACACAACTCTCCTAAACAGTGTGCTACTCAACCAAATCCCCTAAGGCAAAACAGCATGCCCAACACACTAGTCATAGGTGACTTGATAGTGAGGCACACTGATATCCCACTCAGTAGATTGAATAAGGAGAAAGGAACAGTCAACTGCCTGTCAGGTGCCAGGATTCACCACATAACACACACACTCAGGTCCCTCAACAACAGGTACAAATATGACTTTGTCATTGTACATGTGGGTGTGAATGACCTGAGACGTATCTCCCTGGACTGCATGAAAGGAGACATGGAGGAGCTCTCGAATTATATAGCCCAGGTGGGTATGACCCTAGCCCTGAGCAGAATCCTACCATCACCCAGAATGATACCACAGTGCAAGCAGAAAATGATTGATTTCAACAATTGGCTAAGTTTCTGGTGTCATTCTAAGGGGATCTAGTATCTGTCTGCCTGGGATGACATGATTGACAGATCTTGATGTAGATGGCCTGCATCTGTCACCCCTTGGCTTCTGGATACTGGCCAAGGCTCTTGCCACCCCTATAGTGCCTTTTTTAGGCAGTGTTCCAAAGACCAAATTACCACTGCAACAGCTACAAACAAATGCAATCTGAGGGTCATGCTGCTCAACGCTAGAAGTCTAAATCTCAAAATGCATTCGCTCAAAGCACTCCTTAAAATGGAAAACATCGACATTTGAGCTGTAACAGAGACCTGGTTCAAGGCAGCAGAAAGCACCCCTACACTACCAGGCTATAACTCATTCCACACCTTTCGGCCCCAGAACTTCGACTGAAGCTCCAAAGGTGGTGGTGTTTCCATATACATAAAAGATGCACACACCTCCAGACTGGTAGCCCAACATAACGCATCAGAGATACTTCAGGTGCACCTAACATTGGGTAAGACAGCGATTCAGGTTGTAGCCTGCTATAGGTCCTCAACCATGTCCCAAGACTCACACTCCATGTTCCTAAGCACCCTGAGAATATTAGGGTCAGACCTAACACTCTCATACTGGGCGACTTCAAATACCTCTCCATTAACTGGGAAAGCTACTCATATACCAATGCACTTGCCCAGCGTTTTCTAGAATCCATTAATTCCAATGCCCTAGACCAGTTTGTTGTTACCCCACTAGAGGTAGCAACATCCTTGACCTGGTCATTACTAACATAGGCGACCGTTGCTCTACACCAATAGTCAATTCCTCCATGGTTAGATCCGACCACAAACTATCACCTTGGAAATCCACACCCCCGCAAAGGTAACCAGCATGAAAAACTTCTCCAACGCTAACTTTTTGCTCCTAAAAACAGAGGTGGCTAACTTCACGGCACCTATGCAAATGGAGAATAGTTGCATGACTGCCTAATCATACACCAATGCACTGTACGAACACGTACAGAAATGCATGGATCTTGCCATACCCAATAGACCCAAGATGCTCTCCTCCAAAAAAAGGAAGACAATCTGGTGGTCCCCTGCCATAAACAAACTCTACAACAAAAGGAGTAAACTGATGCGGAATAAGGTGAAGTCCTAAGACTGGAAAAGCTCCCTTATCAGTCTGAACAAAAAGTTGAGATCCCTCATCAAATCCTCTAAAGCTAGCTATGAAAACAGAATTGCAGCAGATAGTAAAGACAACCACAAGGCCTTTTATAGTTATGTAAAGAATCTGCACAGCAATACCCAGATTTGCTCTGAGCTACTGCACAATGGTACCTCCTATACCGAGTGAACAGATATTGCCAATATACTGGCAGACAGATTCAGTGCCAACTTTACCCCTCATCCCCCCTCAAAGGACCACTCACAATAACAGTCGATTACCAGGCACCCAGTATTACTGCTGCACAGGTTAAAACAGCACTGTCCAAGGCCAAGAATACAGCTTATATGGGACCTGACAATATCCCTGGTTGTGTTCTACATGAACTACAGAGTGAACTGGAACTTCACCTGTGTGCTCTGTTTAATCACAGCCTCACCTCAGGCTTTGTCCCTACCAAATGGTACACTGCTACAGTCATCCCTCTCCACAAAGGAGGAGTGGCTACAGACCCTGGGAACTATCGCCCCCATTGGCCTGATGAGTCTGATATGCAAAGCTATGGAAGCATCATCATGGACCTAATAAACAAGGATATAGGGAATCTCCAAACTCTGGATCCCACACAGCTAGGTTTTGTGAAGTGTAGATCATGCCTGCTCAACCTGGTTGACTTCTCTGAGTCAGTCACCAGAGCTGTGGATGAAGGCAAGGTGGTTCATACAGCCTATCTTGATCTGGCCAAGGCCTTTGATACCATTCCCCACTCAGGAATCATGGAAAAACTCACTAAGTTAGGCATCAACCCCTGTATCACTAGCTGGGTTGCAAACTGGCTCACAGATAGAACTCACAGTGTGAAAGTATCTGCCTCCAAGTCAGACTGTCCACCAGTCATGAGTGGAGTCCCACAGGGTTCAGTCCTGGGTCCTCTCCTGTTTGGTATCTACTTCTTGAAGTCCAGGCCAACACGAAGGGACTCTGGCTGACAAAGTTCACAGATGATTGCAAGTTGGGAGCTATTATTAACTCCCCAAGTGATGATGACATCCTACAGAAAGGCCTCAATGAGACCAACGACTGGTGTCAGAACCATAGCCTTAGGCTCAATGCCAAAAAATGTGTCGTCATCCCCTTTGGGAAATACCCGGTTCCCATGAGTTACCACATCGATGGTAGTCCACTGAACACAGGTTGACAGCAACCTCTCTTTTGACCACCACATTGTCACTGTGGTCACACAGCCCTTCTATGTGGCACATCTCATTACTAAGGGTTTTGCATCCATGAAGAAAGAGGTCATTGCCTCCCTCTACTCTTCCCTCAGGTCAGTCATCGAGTACAATGCTCCATTTGACATGTACCTCACTAGACACCTGCAACAACTGGAGAGGCTGCAAAAGTACCTCACAAAGAGGATCCTAGGCCTTAAACACTTGTCCTATATGGACAGACTCAAAAAACTGCAACTATTCTCTGTCTCATATCGCCTACTTAGAAGAGATCTCTGCTTGACTTACAAAGCCATGTCCGACCCAGCTCTGTTAGAAATGCTACATCTAAAGAAATCCCAATCCCTCTGCACCACACGGTCCAGAGACCTCAACCTCATTACCACAACCAACAGAACATGCTGGAGGGACAGGTTCATAACACAGCGAATGCCCATGCTCTGGAATAGACTTCCCATACACATCAAACAAAGCACCTCACTGGCCCTCTTCAAGAGAAATCTTGATGAGTAGATGGGATCACCCAGCGGATCACACCACAGGCTCTACTCGACAGAGGCACTGGGAACAAATGTCAGGTGGCACGATGCCAGGGTAATTCTATGGGCTAGGCTTTTAAAGGCTCCAGGGCCATTAGTCTTGTATACACCTATGAACCTATAAGAGAACATGAATTTATCTACATTTTCTGAACTAAAAGAGAAGTTTATAACTCTAATTACTATTATTATTATGCGCAATTCACCACCTTTTCTCCAACAGTCACCAGTTTTAAGGGGGATTAAAAGGTACCTACCTAAAATTTGAGTCAAAATTAAGGACAATTGGGGACATACCTCTCAACCTCTTAGCTCATGAAATCTGGACAAAGCATAAAATAATGGGGGTACAAAGGCCCAAAAATAGGGACAGATTTTAAATAGTGCTGTTGTAAACTTAGAATGTTGCTAGAATAGCATGGTTTCTGTTAGTATCCATTTTTCTGAAGGATATGAAGTCCAAAACTCAAATGTATCCGTTTACTTAGTAAGATTTAGTGATTTCAGTTTGACGATTTGCCAGGAACCCACAAATTTTATTATAAATAGACCAAATGCACACCCCAAAAATCTGGAAGGTTGAGAGGAATGATGTGTGTGTCTGTGACAATAGATAAATTATTTAAATCTGAAAAGACAATAGATAAATTATTTAAATCTGAAAAGCGCCCATAGACACGCACCGGCCGCGGTGAATACAAACTCAAAGCCGCAAAAGAAAAACACAAAATTAAAAAAAAAAAAACTGTATTTCCGCTCAATAGGTGGCAGTATAAGCAAATGTTCCACAACAAACCACTGAAGGTGTTCTTTTTATTTTGGTACTCGTTACCGTGACGCGTCTTTAGGACGTTGTTTCCGTTATTCTTAGGTTTTTTTTTTTTTTGCCGCCGTTATTGTGCGACAGTGTGTTATCTAGCTGTTTTGTATTAGTATTGCTATTCTTTTATTCTTCTGTGAAACTACTTGTTTCCCAGGACATTTGTTCAAGTTTTGAAGCTGCTGCCATGTCGTACAACTACGTAGTAACGGCGCAAAAACCCACAGCCGTGAATGCCTGCGTGACAGGTAGGTGCGCCCAAGTGCAGAGTTGCATGGGCATAGTGGGCTATCAGTAATTCACCAAAGCATTGTAGCTGTCAGGATATCATAACCCCGTATCGCCTGTTTACGTCCTCCTCTCACCTTTCCATCGTTTCTTGATGGTGACCATATTCCTCTTAATTTATGCTTAGTTTGAAAAGCAGTGCTTCTAACTTAAGTGTACCCTTTTCCTTAGTACATTAATTTTAATGCATAAGTGTTTGTGAAAGCAGTATTTGTAGCTCAAGTATAACTCCCTTAAGTAGCTGCCATGCAGAAGGATGTGGATTTTTCCAGTCCAGGAAACCGATGTTTTTGTGAATGTTAGAGTATACATTTTTAAGATCCTAGCCCTGTTTGCTTGTATGCTTTTGTGATATTGTATCAAAAACAGAAAGATACACAGTTATATCATTTTTTTCTGATCCGGAATGTTGGGATTGTCAGTTTAGTATGAACCCAAACCAATCTGCCATGCACTATCAACACGTGCATTCATATTGTATGATAGGCTGTCAGGTTTGTTACAATGGTGGAGACAGATCTGTGAAAACTGCTTTAACAGATGCACATTTAAGGGTTGCAGAACTTAATTTTGTTTTATTTTATGGTTAACAGTCAAATGCAGTTTTCCGGTCAACAAATGTCAGTAAATAAATTATTACAAATTGGTCTTTGTCTGTCTTGTAACCATATTTGACTAGAAAGCATTAACTGAAACCCCTTATAGTGAACACCGTTCTCTAACCAGTTTATCATAGGTCAAGAAGTGTTATTTTGTAGTAAACATAGAAACTGTAATCTCATGAACATATTGATATTCTCAAATTAAGGCACTGCTTAGAGAAAGAGATTAGGCATGTATGTGACAGTAGAAAATTATCCATGTTACTTTCCAGATTAACTTGAAATATTAGAAGTAGTTTTGAAATGCGACTAATGCTGCCAAGCCAAGGTCAGCACCATGGTGTAGGGGGATAAAGCCCTATTTACAGTCCAGATGCCCTATGTTTGATTAGTGGCGTTGGCATCTGAGGAATTGACAGGGAAGGATGGATGGGCATTCTTTTAGGTGTTCCCTTGCGAGGAGGTGTAGTCCATAGAGAAGAGCCCTGTACGTAGAACAGGTGAAGGCAAGAGGGGGGGCTCTCAAGAGGGTATGCCACAAATGGGGGGGGGGGGATTCCATGGAATGTTTTGGCTTTATAAGTAGCAGCTTTAGGAAAAGGGGTACTTACGCTGACTGCTTTATTAATAGATTTTTAATCAACAATATGGAAAGGAAGATTCTGGTTGCTGTTGTTTTCGCAGATGTGTTTGTAGTATCTGTCATAGGTAAGTACTAGGCTAGCTGTTTTGTGGTCTGTTTTAAGCCTAGCCAGTTTCCTTATTTGTGCTCAATAACCTATCCCATTTGGTTATAGGTTGGCCTTAGCCATTCCACGGTCAGTAATTGGTCTGTAATTATATATTACTTCTAATAGTAATAACATGGATCACTCCATAGATAATTTGTGGGGACCTATGCATGGGGTAAATCATTTAGGAGTTGCCTTTGTCCATTTAGTAGTACACAGAGGGAAGTCCTGGGGTAAATTTTCATTTTTTTTTTTGGTCATCCATAGATCCAAGTTGCCGTTGAAATTTGGCAGTGATGAGCTTTATTATACGTGGGTGGGAAGTCTGTTCCACAGTAGCAGTATCCTCTGCAAAATATACCTGTCCCTCAAAACCATTTTGTTGATGTTGCAGAAGAGATTTAATTTCTTAGTGAGTATTTCTGTTGACATTTGACTTGCTGATGTGTAGTAAATCCATCAGTAATGAGTCGGAGAATGCCAAGTTATCTCTTGGCAGTTGGTAGGATACCGAGTATAGTGACAAGGCATTAAGTGGATACATATTTGACATGTTGATTAGGACTTGTATCCTTTTTAGTAAGGTATTTCTGTGGGTGTTCCAGTTGTTGAATGTGTCTGGACAGATACATGACAAAGAGGGTATTATATTTAATGATTGGCCTAATGAGGGCTGAGTAAAGCTGAGCAATGATATCTGTAAATCTACACACGTTTCCTGTGTTTATAAACTGTGCAATATAAAAAGACACTCAGTAGATTCATGTTGTATTAAACAATAGACATGGGTCAGGAGATCATTGTCTTTTATTAGCCATGCTGAGTAAACTGAAGTTTGAGGGTGGGACTTGTGAAGTGGATTCATGAGTACGTGTATGGTTGTACAGTTAGTGTTATAAGAATCTCAGCATTCATTTCTTGAGACAGTCTTTTTTTTCCTGTTTTTTACACGAGATTTTAGGGGTTTACCTAAAGTTGTCATAACTGTGTATACTGTTAATTTGTACTTAAAGTAGTCAGGGTTACAACATCAATCCAGAATGATCTATGGAAGTAGTATTATCTATGCTGTTGTATAGAAGGAAGGAGGGGTCAGAGGGCAAGATGGCAGCAATTGGCTACATAGTCCAACTGTTTGTTCTCTGTTTTTGGCTATTCTTGTTTTTCCTTCTTTAGTCTCAGCTGTTCTGTTTTGTATGCTTATTTACCTTTGAGACAGTCATTGTGTGCCCTCCTGTGTAGTTTTGTTTTCTTTTGGTTTGTCACTGAAGTGTCACAGTGAGCAGTTGGCAAATGTCTAGCTGTTTGGATGTTTGGCACTATCTATCTCATGGCTAGTGTTCTTGCTGTGTCTGCCTCTGCTCTGGGTACATAGAGGCAGATGAAAGTGGTTTTGAAAGTGGACATAGACTAAGATTTTTGTGATTTACAGCAGGGATTATTTCCTGTTTGATTATTATTATTATAGTATTAGAGATTGACCAATGCAGTAAGGGCATTGTGGAGCCAGGTGACTATTGACTCAGTTTGGTAATGTAAACCAGCCAACATGAAGTAGTGTGATCCACATCCATTCACCAGAAATCATGTTTTGTCTGATATGGTGACTTACTTTCCATGTAATGAGGTTTGGCTATTGGTGCAAATCTAGAAAACATTCTTGCCATTCTGCTGTGCAGTGTTTAGTATGGCTGTTGCTGTCCCTTCAGCATTGTGGAATTGGTTCTTCATCTGCTCTGTTGTCAGATTTTCTTGAACATGAGGTTGCGAGACTCTGTTTTTGGTTGCTATTATAGTCATAGTTTTCAAATTAGATGTTTATAACATTCTTTGTAGTGTGGTAGTTGAGTGTCGAGTTGGGTGGAAAGAGTATTAACTTGTCATATTGTTCAATGGTTTAGTTCTGTTGTTATTTAAATAACTCTTAATCTTTGTGGCATTTTTTAATTTTAAAATTCTTTACTGTACTCTATTGTTTTTTTAATTACATGCTTATTGGTATGCAAGTTCTAAAGATTTTAAACACTTTAATAAACTTGAACTTCTTCAGTGTCTGGTATCGAATGCAGTTCAGTGTCTGGTATCGAATGCAGTTCAGTAAACTAGCTACCACTGTGAAGAAATCTAATGTAATAACCGTTGACACTGTGCAGTTACTCAGCGTGTTGGGTCCGGTACTTGATCCTCTAAGCAACAAAATTGGACAAGACTTTCCAAGAGGTGTACCTTGATTTATGGTTAATCAGTCTCTTTCCTTTAAATTTCATGTAATATCTAGTGTAGATAGTTATTAACCAGTTCGAGCTCTGCTGTGAAGTTTCTAACCTGTTTACATCTGCATCTAGAAAAGTATTACAACTCTTCTACTCATCCCTGTGGTTCATGGAGGTCCTCCCATAACACCAGTGTGCTTTGCCTAGCTAGATTTGCCATTTTGTCTTTATCGCTGAGATCGCCATTGTTTAATGGACAGGGTTAGCTTGCGTGGGAGAATCATGTTGGTTCTTTTTTGTTTATATTTAATTGCAGTTACATCCCCTTAGTTCTTAGAAACAATGCCCTCAATCTTACATGGCTATATTTTGGTTTTAATTATAGGCAAGATAATTCTCCAAGATTTTCCATACTTAGAATGGAATTCCACCCGATATCAGAAGTGAAGTAAACTTTTCATCATTTTACTTTGGAATCTAAAAATATCTTGACAAGCACTTAAGATTGTAATTATTGCTTTGTCAGTGGAGCAAGAGGTAGCGCACACACCTTTGGTGCAGAAGGTTGTGGGTTGTATTCCCACACAAGCTAGATTGATTGCTGCACTCCTGAGTGTGCTGTGGTTCTGTTGAGACATTAAACCAAGGTTCCATTTGCTTGAGTTCGTGATAGCTCAGGTGGATGTAAAAGATCCCATGGCACCTATCGAAAAGAGAACTTTATTTGCATATTTACAAATGTACAACACTCTCTCTCTCTCTCTATATATATATATATATATATATATATATATATATATATATATATATATATATATATATACATACACACACACACACACACACACACACACACACACACACACACACACACACACACACACACACACACACACAAATCATACTAAATTTTCATCCTTGTTAGACCCTCCTCCTTTTTCCATAATCACCGTCTGATTTTACTTACTATTGTTGCTAAAAATCCATTTGCCAGTAACATCATTTATTTTCCATTCTATATAAACCATATAACATTTGATTTATTCTTTTAACCTATTTACTTCTGTTTTATAATGTCCATATGTAATGATATCCACTACTTTTATGTATTAAAAAAAATCTTTACGTAGTTTTCTCCATAATTTTTTATTCTTTTACATTTCAAAAGTACACATTTCGTAGTTTGTTCTTCTTGACAATGTAAACATATTCTGTCATTTTTCTTATATGGCATATATTCTTTTACTGGCAGTTTATCTATTACCAGTTTCTACAAAAATTTTGATATTCTACTTTCTGATTACACCATCTGTTTCTTATTTTTATATTAGTTTTTTTTTTTTTTTTCATCTGTTAGATTTTACCATGGTTTTACATAGTGATGTTTTATCATTACATTCTTGTACCATACTTTTCTGTATCATCAATTTTTATTTTCCACAAAAATATTGTTTTGGGAATGTTTTATTTCCCCATTTATACACTCTGTCTTTTGCCATACCCCCAAATTTATTCCTCTCTTATTGGGTTTAATTTAGAGCCTCATATAAATGAAAAAACTGCAATAATTCATTTTCAAATACTGTTGGCAACATCAGTACCGAATTTATCAAATAAGCATTTTTTGATTGAATGGTAATTTATATGTTCTCCAGAAAAAAACAGGTTTGTTTTATTTCTTCTTTTGTTTTTCCCCATTGAATTCTACTTGCATCTTTATTCCCAAATTTTATACCCAACACAGAAATTTCATTCATTGTAAAATATATATCCCCAGTTTTTACTGCATCACAGTAGCTTTACTTTTCTCTCTCTCTTTAAAGTCATGTTTATCATGTCTAGACTGGAAATCTTAACCCTTCAGGTGTGTATACCCAGCCTTCTTCATTTTGTAATTTATTTCATGTAATATCTCATTCATAACTAATGCAAAGAGTATACAACTCATTGGACATCCCTGTCTTAACATGACACTTCATTTATACCTCTTGGTTTAGCCAGCCATTTACAGGTATTTATACTTTATACTGACATACATAATTTCCTAAGTTGTATTGTATTTGTTCATTACCCATAACATTTAATGTCCAACTGTCAAATACCTGATTAATTTCTCCTATCTTGATTTTCACTTATTCTTTTCTGTTCATAATATTGTCAACAATTTCTGTATCACTAATAATTCTTGACAACCCTTCCCCTTTATACTATATATGCTGTCTTCCAGAATATTTTCCATTTTAGTTTCAAGTGCTTTTTTTTTTCATAAAGATATTATTATTATTCACTACTGTTGGTCTCCAGTTTTTTTGTCTTCTTTCTTCCATATGAATTTAAGTATTCTACCACATAATTCTTTATATATAAAACCTTCATTTAACCATTCATTCAAAATCTTTAAAAAATATACATGTTTTTGCCAATTCTTTAAGTTTTTATACATTTCATACCTTATTCCATCTGGGCCTGCAGCTGAATATATATTTACTTGACCTATACTTTATCTATTGTATTTAAAGAAATCTCCTTTCCAACTCTTTATTCTCTTTTTCTGGTAGCTTTTTTACTTTCCATGTTTATTTCACTGCTTTCTTTTTTTCTTTAAACATTGTTTGTACATATTGTACTATGCTTTTCATAATCTTTCCCGAGTTCTTTCTATTTCTCCTTTTACACTTTATTTCTCTCATTGCAGTATCATTTTCCTTTACTAATCTTCTTCTTTTCCTTGTAAAAAATATCTTTGCTTATATAACTATTCTTGATTTCTTTCATATAATTTTTTTCTTTGACAGAGTAATTTCTATCGCTTGGTTCTAAATCTTCCAAAGCATCATATGGTCTTTTATAATATTCTTTCTCTACTTTTCTCATGTCATATTGCCACTGTAAAAATAAACAATTTTATATATCATCCACCATTCAGACCAATTTTTATATATCATCCACCATTCAGACCAATTTTTATATATCATCCACCATTCAGACCAATTTTTATATATCATCCACCATTCAGACCACTTTTTATAAAAAGTTCTCATAGTAATATGATGTTTACATATTTGTATTACTAATCTTTCCTCCTTCATTCCATGCTTTCTCATTTATCCTTTTTATTCCTTTTCATATTTGTATATATTTATGCTTTCCTTTATCTGTAGCCATATAGCAAGATTATCAAAAAAAATCCCGTTTCAGCTACCTCCCCTTCTTCTATAACTAAACCTTCTGATAGTATAAATAATCTTTCAATTTTTATACATACCAGTTTTGTAAGTCCATGATTTTTTTTTTCCCCAGAGTTTTAACTTACCACATCTTATAACTTCTGTTTAATATTTCCTTTATTTTTATGCTTGCCTCTTAAATCACAATTAAAGTCTTCTGTTATATTTGTATTTATTACTACATAGTCTAAAATCTGATGAAATAACCTTTCCCTTTCTTTACCATTAGTTTAAGCATATAATGTTAGAATTCTATGTATTTGTTTCTATTTTAAGTCTACAATGGTTAATCTTCCCATGTTTTACTAAAGTAACATCTGATGTTGTAAATCTTTGTTCATACATTACAGATAGGACCTTGGTTCCAACCTCGGAACTGATACGGCCATTTTCCAGCTCGCACAAGCCAAAACCTCTCAGCTAAGAACCTACCCACAATGCCCCCTCTCCTAGATACTCCAGATCTTGTTTTCCGCGTTCCTAGTCAGACATGTTAGCCATCTCTTTCAAAGCTAAGTAGTAAATTGCTGTTTTTATGACAGTTTTTCTTCTAAATTACTAAATTTTTAGTCAAGTTAACCTTTTCTCACTGTTGCCTATAAACTAGCCCTATTTCCTACTCTTTTCCTTGGTAATTTAATTTTTTACCCTTTTTGTTACTGTCCCTCTCCTGTCTTTGACAGGCCTTCCCTTTTTACTAGTGGTGTTCCTTAACATAACATCACTGGTATTTTCTTCCTTATTTTTTTCTATAGGATAGCATTGTTTCCTTACCATGTCAGACGAAGCTAAGTTGGGTTTTAAACAGTGTGACAAGTGTGGACGTAAGATGCCTAACTCAGATTCACATGTCAGTTGTGTCTACTGTTTGAGTGTGGATCATATTAAAGCTGATTGTGACATTTGTGCTAATTTTAGTAATTGGACACTAGCAAAAAGTCAGAATAAACTTATTTTAAAAGGTTTACTCAAGACACCTTTCTCGGAGGCTCTATCTGGGTAGGAGGTCTCACCCCCTCCTAAGACGGAAAAATGGAGTTACTCTGTTCCTGCACCTCCGTCAGTTATGGAACTGAGTCGGCTCAGTGCTTCGCCGGCGCCCTCGGTGCAGACCTCCTCGGCACTAGGATCTGTTTCCTCTCCCTCGGTGCCGACCATGGTATTCACTCCTATTTCGGTTGCAACCCCAGCACCACTGATTTTGATGCCATCCTTGGTTCCCACATTGACTCCAATGACTTTACATGCCTCAGCACCATCCCTGGCCACGGTACCGATAGTTTCTTCGGCTCCAAAATTCGAATACCTGCCAAGGACAAGATATTCTCCAACTTATGACCTTTTCTTGGGGTAGAGGTTTAGTCCCTTTCTAGAAAGACCTGATTCCCCTTCAGCAACCTCCTTTAGATCCACTAGGAGTTTTTCTGAACTAGACCTAGTGCGGGTTGTGGACCTGCTTCTGGCAGCTCGGGGATTGCCCATTCTAACTAGACCTTCCGTCCTTCCTGGCTCGGAATCTTTTACCTCATCTTCCCCTGCTTATCCTCCTCCAGCATCCACCCTGTTCCCGGTACTGATGTCCACTTTGGTACATACTGTCTCTGCTCTGACAGCTGTGTCTCCCCTGTCGGCACCGTCCACCCTTGCTGCATCGGCTGTGATGAAGCCGATGCTTTTTCAGAGCGGTGCTTGGACCGTCTGTACCTTGGTACCTAATCCGGCGCCTATTTTCTTCCTGGCACCGTCTATGTCCACGTCTCCGATGGCTTCCAGTTCTCTCGGAACCCCTCAACTGGAGGTGTGCTCGAGTGGAACCCCTTCTCCGGAGTCCTCAGAAGATCCCACTGGAGACCCACCCCGGAAGAAACTGTGCAAGAGGAAGCACCTTGACTCCCTGGAGGAATGTATCACAGAAGACACTGACTGTGATGAGGGAGAAGGGTCCCCATGTTTTCCCCAGACAATGTTTCATTCGGAGACCTTCTCAAAATCCTCAAACAGCAGGGGGAATGGAAGCCCTCTAACCCTTCTTCTGAGGAATTTGTGTTTCTGCAGGCTTTCTGTGCCCGGCCATCTACTTCCTGGGTGACCCCACCAGCAGATGATCTTGTTAAACTAATTGTGCAGCATGCCTGGAAGGCCCGGACCATGGAGAGATTAGGGAAGCGGACCTATGCGTCGGTGACCTTTGCCATTCGGTCGCTGAATTATCTGGCACACTTTGCTTGACTCCAAAGAGACCTAATTTCTGAAATGTCTTCCTCTTTGGACGGAGTACTGCCTGATGAGATGCGTGGCACTGCTGCCTCGCAGCTGGCTACCCTTGAATCCATCTCGAACTTCTAGATGCGTTTGATATCTCACACCACCGATGGGGCAGCTCGAGCTGCTGCATCTGGTGTTGTCATGAGACATAATGCTTGGATGCGATTGTGTGACTTCGCAGACCCTTTTAAATCTTCCTTCCTCAATATACCTGTCGACAAATCTGCACTTTTTGCACCCAAGGTACGAGATGCACTTGTACGTAGTGAGAAAGACGGAAAGACCTTGTCTGCTGTGGGCATACGCTTTTCCAACCCCCAAAGGTCCTACTCCAGGAACTAGAAGGGAGGAAAGATATGGTTCAAGAAATCCCAAGGATCCTTTCGTGACACCCGTAGTGAACAATCTCTCCGGGGCAGAGGGGGCAATGCATGGAAGACTCCCCTTTTGGGGTAGAGGGGGTCCGTGTAACCAGGGAGCCAGAGATTTTCTCCGGCAGACCCTACCAGCACTTCTGAGCAGCTGCCCGATTGCTTTCCTTTGGAAGCAGTCGGGGGTCGTTTTTCTCTGCATCTACCAGCCTGGCATCTTATTACTACCGATGTTTGGGTGCAGGGAATAATATCCAGAGGCTACCAAATACCATTCGACTTAACTCCCAGACCCGTCAAACGAATCCCTGATGTACCATCCAATCAGAGGGAATTAGCAGCCTTAGAAATAGAAAAACTGCTAAGAAAAGGAGTCATCCAACCAGTCCCACCAGACCAGACAGGATCCGGGTTTTACTCGAGGTTCTTTTTAGTGCCAAAAAAGACAGGGGACTGGAGACCAATCCTGGATCTCTCAGCCTTCTGAACAAATATATCAAACCTCAGAAATTCCAGATGGTTACAGTACAGTCCATTTTTCCCTTCCTAGGGAGGGACAATTGGATGTGCTCTATAGACCTGTAGGATGCATACTACCACATAAAGATGGATCACCTCTCCCGGAGGTTTGTCTGCTTCCGGCTGGGAGCCAATCGCTACCAGTTCAGGGCACTGCCATTTGGTCTCTTGACAGCCCCCAGAGTGTTCACCAAATGTATTGCAGTTGTGGTAGCCCATCTTCGACTACAAGGATTCCAGGTGTTTCCCTATCTAGACAACTGGCTCCTTACTGCTCTGACCAGGAATCTCCTAGTCCACAGCCTCTCTTACACTCAAGATCTCACTCTCCGCTTGGGGATTACAGTCAACAAAGACAAATATCAGATGTCCCCAACGAAGACACTGGAATTTATTGGAGCGGTCTTCGACACAACATCCTGTCAAGCATCCCCCCCCACAGGCTTTTGAAAATAAGACACCAAATTCAAGATCTTCTTCCTCACGTGTTTGTACCAGCACATCTTCTACTGCAACTCTTGGGCTCCATGGCAGCTGCCATTACTTTAGTACCACTGGCGAGACTGCACATGAGAATCCTGCATTGGCTCCTTTCGGTTCAGTGGTCATTGTTAACCCACCCACTCAACCACATGATTACGCCTTACAAACCGTTGCAAGGAAGAAATGCTATGGTGGATGGAGCCACAAAAGAATCTTTGGTGTCGACCATTCTTTCTTCCCCAACCCACAGCCACGGTGACCACGGAAGTTTCACTGTTAATGTGGGGGGGGGGGCATTTTCAGGGAAAGACTGTCCAAGGCACCTGGACCCCCATCGAGGCCGATTTGCACATAAATATCCTGGAACTGAGGGCAGTTCTCTTAGCGTTGCAAGCATTACATGTATCCCTACCCTCGGGGACCATTGCAATTCAGTCAGACAACATGTCCGTCATCTGGTATATCAACAAGCAAGGCAGAACCAGATCCTATCCCCTGTGTCGGGAAGCCATGAGGATTTGGCACTGGGTGATGGCTTCCAGTCGCTTTCTTATAGCAACGCACATTCCCAGAAGTTCCAACCTTTATTGCGGACAATCTGATTAGGAACATCCTGATGCCTCACGAGTGGTCCCTTAACCCTGTAATAGCAGATCGGATCTTCCAACATTGGGGCAAGCCTTGCTGCGACCTGTTTGCTTCCCCCCTGAACTACAAATGCAGGAGCTATTTTGCTTTGATCCCCCCTTAGGGGGAACCAACGAGGGACGCTCTAATGCGCGATTGGCCCTCGGGTCTTCTGTATACCTTTCCCCAGTTTCCCCTCATTCCAGAATTTCTCCAGGAAGCTCAGAGGTTGAAAAGCAAAGTGATCCTCATTGTTACCTACTGGCCACGTCAAGTCTGGTTCCCGTTTCTGTGGCCTTATCTGATTCACAGCCCATGGATCCTGGATCATTCCCAGGACATGTTATCCCATCCTCAGGGATTGATCAGTCTGAACCTGCACAGTCTCAAGCTCACAGCTTGGTCCCTCCACTTCCAGTGATTGCCAGGCTGCCCGACATCTCATCTCCTGTTCATGAAATTCTTCTGGCCTCTCACAAACCTTCCACTAGAAAGGTTTATTCTAGTAAATGGACTAGGTTCTCTATTTGGGCCAAAGACCAGAACTTAGACCCTTTCTCTATGCCTATTCAAAATATTCTATAATACCTGACTACTCTTCTACATGTAGGAGCCTCAGCTTCAGTGATCACTGTACATTTAGCAGCTATCGCCAATTTTCATAATGGTCTTGATAATTTTTTAATTGTCACACTGCCTGTGCAAGACCTTTTTGAAGGGAGTATTACATGTTAAACCTCCGGTCAAGCCTCCCTTAGAACCCTGGGACTTGACTACTTCAGTCTCTCCCTTCGAGCCCTTTGATTCATGTGATTTGAAATTTTTGTCATGGAAAACCATACTTCTAGTAGCACTCACCTCAGTGAGAAGAGTATTTGAGCTGCAGGCCTTGAGTGTCAAGAGTCCTTACTTGATCTTCCACATGGATAGGGTGTCCCTTCGTACTGACCCTTCTTTCTTGCCCAAGGTCATTCCTGGCTTTTCCATTAACCAATCTATTGACCTGCTGGTTTTCTTCCCAAGGCATTCTAATAGAGGGGAATACCTTTTGCATACCCTTGATGTGCACCGGCAGCTTCGTTGTTATTTGGACAGGACTAAATCTTTCAGAAAAAACAGACCAATTGTTTGTGGCCTTTGCAGGACCCAGATTAGGTAAATCTGTTTCCAAAGTGACCCAGATTGGGTAAACCTGTTTCCAAAGTGACTTTATCCTCTTGGCTTAGAAACGTCATTACCTTTATTTACCAACAGAATAAGCTACCCTTAACTTCCAGAATAAAGGCTCATTCTACCAGATCTATGGCTACTTCTGTAGCTTTTCATTCCAGAGCCTCTGTGGATGATATATGTGCAGCAGCCACTTGGGCAAGACCTCATACCTTCATATCTCATTGCAAATTGGATTTGGCCTCCAAGGGATGAGCATCTTTTGGTTCTATGGTGCTCAGGAATATCCTTCCTTAGGGCCACCCAGGACTCAAGTAGTTGGGGACTTTGTCCTATCTGTAATGTATGAACAAAGATTTACAACATCAGATAAAGAAGTTGTCTTACCATAACGTTCCGTCTGTGTTGTAGATCTTTGTTCATTCATTACTTCCTGCCCTCCTTCCCCCTGCCTGGATTCCTGGTGGACATTAGGAACTCCTGGTTAGGGTATTTGCCCAGACAGAGCCTCCTGCCTTTTTTTCCCTATTACCACATCTTTTATCTAGGGTGGGCAAACTCGATCTGGAGTATCTAGGAGAGGGACATTGTGGGTAGGTTCTTAGCTGAGAGGTTTTGGCTTGCGCTAGCTGGAAAACAGCCATATCTGTTCCGAGGATGGAACCGAGGTCCTATCTGTAATGAATGAACAAAGATCTACAACACAGATGGAACTTTGTGGTAAGACATAACTTCTTTTTTATCATTATTGACTCCTTTTTAATATTTGGGGTTGGGGTGTCATGTTAACTGTCACCATCTTTCTCAATGCAGTGGTACACTCCTGCTTTCTTCGACACTCATGCCTGACTGTCACAGATCTTCTGTCACACAATCCATCTACCTCTTTGCTGGATGCCCTTGTTTTTTTCTTTTTACCTTCTTCCTGTTTGTCCCAAATCTTCACCAGATTGTCTTCTGCTTTTCCTGCACATGTGCCTGAACACTGTAATCTGTTCTCTTTGATCTTTTTTGCAATTGAAGCTACTTTGGTGTCTGTTCTTACATCCTCATTTCGTCATCTGCCCCACAGTGAGCATCCTATCTCCCGTCTCAGGTACTTATTTCCATCACCTCTAGCTTCCTCATGTGCTCTGCCTTTATTGCCCAGGTTTCTGTACCATAGAGTAGTACTGGTTGCACCACTGTTTTGTGCACCTTATTTTTCAGTTTCTTTGACATTCTTCTGTCATACTCTACACCTGACACACTCTGCCAGTTGGCTACGGCCCCTCTGAATCTAGCTTTGACTTCTTCATTCAGGCTTTCCTTCTCCTCAACCACTCCTTCCAGATACCTGAAGCTGTTAATTGTTCCACTATCTTCCCTTCTATCTCAATTCTCAACTTCTTCTGATTTCCCCAATTTGCTGCCATTACCACTGTCTTGTCTGTAGTTAGTTTCATCCCATGTGCCTTCAGTTTTGCATTCTGTTCCCCAAGTCCTTGCTCAGAGTCTGCCTGCAATGCCACATTGTCTGCATACAGGAATGTAGTTGATCTGTCCCCTCCAACCTGTTTGCTAATGTAGTCCACCGCTATGAACACCAGTGCGCTCAGAGCTGAACCGTGATGTACATTTACTGCCCACAGGGAACCTTTTCTGTGGGACCGAACACTGTTCGTAGTTGATCATTGGGTTCTTGTACATACCCTGCACTAATTCTACCAATGTTTCTGGGACTTCACACCACCACAGTTTTGCCCAAGTCAGCTTTCTTGGGATTTTGTCGTATGCTTTCTCCAAGTCTAGGAATACCCAGTTGAACTTTCTTCTTATCTGTAGATTCTTCTCCGCTATCTATCTTACTGCAAGACAGCAGGTCAGTTTTGCTGCATCTTGATCAGAATATGAACTGCTTATCTCCCATCTTACTTTCTACTGCTCTCCATATCCATTTACTAATCACCCTCTCCAGAACTTTCATGCGGTGTAACAGGAGTTTGATATCTCTGTACTACCCACAATTGTGGATGTCCCCTTTGTTCTTGTACACTTGCACGAGTATGCTTATTCTCCAGTCATCTGGTATATACCTTTCTCTCCACACTGCTATGAGTACCCTCAGGAGCTATTTCTCCCCTATCTCACCTAGCATATTTATCGTATCTGCTGTGACCTTGTGAGCCTGCTGCTTTCCCTGACTTTATTTATTTTCCTTAGTGCTATTCTTATTTTTTCTTGGGTGGGCTGCTCTCCTTCTCTCATTTTAGGCTGTGTCTGGGGCAGTGCAGGCTCTCTGGGTTTTTTCATTTAGAAGCTGCTGGAAGTACTCGCCTTTGATGTCCTATGGGCTGGTGACCAGGTTGTTGCTAGCATCCCTTATGAAGGGTGTCTGTCTTTTTTATCTTTGCCTTGCTACCTGATGTATTTTCTGTGTGCCACCTACTGAGTCATTTTCCAGAAGATGGTAGAGAGTTTCCAATGGCCCTATTCTTTACTATTGCAACCCCTTTTCTTAACTTTTGTGTTAGCCAGCCAGTATTTCTTCCTAGCCCCGCCCGTCTTTTCTGTCTTCCAGTTTTTCTTGCATTCCTTCTTTCTTTTGATGATATTCTGGACTTCTGCATTCCAACACCAGCTTTCCTTAGATATCTTATTTCCATACCTGGCTCGGTCACATATCTGTTCTGTAGTCCTGACACATGCTGTTTTGAACTGTTGTAATTTCTCTCCAGTCAACTTCCAGGTCTTCAGCTTGGTTTCTGTTGATCTTAGAGCCTACTGTTACCACTGCTTGCACCTGATTATGGTAACCAGTGGTTTATGCTGTGGGCCTGCTGTTTCTCTGGGAATGACTTTGCAATCACTGATTCTACCCCAGTCCCCTTTCCTTACGAGAAGGAAGTCTACCCGAGTTGCATGTTGGCCACTCTTGTATGTGATCTTGTGACAGTCTCTCTTTCTGAACTATGTTGGCTCAAGCCATTTGCCAGGTAGAAGTCTAGAATGACCTTCTCCTCTCTATTCCCATTCCCCCAACCATGTGGACCCAGGCAATTCTCATATCCTGTTCTGTCTGTCCCAATATGTGCATTCAAATCCCCCGTTATCAACACCAATTCATGCTGTCCTGCTTTACGTCCTACGACTGCTGTCTGAATGCGCACTTTTTTCTCTCACTATCACAACTCTGCTGTGGGGCATAGGGTGAGATTGAGAACTGCCCTGTCATTATACTGGAGTCTGATAGCCATGAGTCTGTCACTAAGTCTGATGATATCCCTCACTGCTTTCTGAAGCCTGCCTCTCACCATAATTCTGACACAGTTTCTAGCCTGTCCTCCCACTGAATGGTAGACTCTGGAGTCCAAGCCAAGTGGCTTTGCTGCACTGCCCTTCCATCTTGTCTCTTGGATACATGGAATGTCCAGCCTTCTCTGTACCATTATACCATCCATTTCCAAGATATGTCCTGACTCTAGCAGTCTTTAGTTGTTAGTAAATCTAACATATTTCATTTCCCAAGTTCCGGATTATCTCCCCTACAGTTTCTCTGTTTGTAATCCTTCTTTATTTGTTAAAAATCTTGTCTTCTAATATAATTACATCTAAGTCGCATGTATTGTATCCCTCCAAAATTCCTAATCTTCTTACTATATTCTTAATACTATTCAAATTTACAGAAAGCACTCTAAAATTTTCATTTTCCCTTTTCCTTAGATTCATGGTTTAATAAGTTCATAGCTATTTACTATGCTAGCTTCTAGCTTCTTTAATAGGCAATTCTAAGCCTAACCAATTTTCTTCCCAAAGGTGAAAAACCTTGTACATTGTATCTGTGAGTTAGAAACCTTAACCATTGTACCAAGCCCCAACCCTTAGGTGTGTGTGTATATTGTTTTTGTACTTATCCCTTTAAATTTTCTTTTTATTTTACCCTTTTAGTAATATCATTTTTTTTCCTTTTATTACTTCCCAGTTTATCGTCTTCATTTATTTCAGAACCTTCTTCTTTGTCCTCTCGATTTTTTCCTTATCTAATGTTTTCTTGTATCTTTACAACTTCTAAAATACCTTTTGTTCATTTTTCCACCTCTGTCTTTCCTTTCCATGCCCTTATTTTCATTTTTGCAATCCATCCATAAATGTCCAGTTTTGTTGCATTGCGTCCCATTTCCCCACAAATACAGCATTTACTTTTGTCGCGATTACGTAAATGTTCTTTTCCCAAAAAAAATATATATATTTTATAACACCCCTGTTGCCCTGCACAGCTTGGTATATGTGTATGTGTGTGTATGTATATATATATATATATATATATATATATATCTATATCTATATATAATTTTTTCTCTATTTTTAACACAATATTACAATCCCAGCCAAAGTCCATAAACCCCTTTTTGTTAAACTTTTGCAATGTCCAGTATTTCTTTACAAAAAAACTTTCAAATGTCTTTTCAAAGTCTCTTTCTACCCCTGTTCAAAATTGTACAGCAATCTTCTTTTTTTATTTTCCTGTTAAATGCTTTTATCACATAAAGATTTCATGGGTTATGTTCTCCAAAAAATTTCCATTGATAAAACGGTCTCAAATGTAATGTCACAAAATGTCTTTGTTAATAAGAATAATTGCTGTTACCTCATGTGCTTTTGCACACAACGGAGCTGTTAAATTGTCCCATACTTCATACCTGTCCATTTCTTTGCCTTCTTTACTTTTGAGTCCTTACCACCATACCCTTCAACCTTTTAGCGCAAGAAATCCGGGCAAAGCCTGACATAGTGGGGGGACAAAGGCCCGCATATAGGGGCAGATTTTTAATATTGCTGTTATAAACTTAGTTGCTAGAATAACAGGGTCTATATTAATATGCATTTTCTGAAGAATTTGAAGTCTGAAACTCAAAGGTATGTCTTTATTTAGTGACTTCAATCCTCAGATCACCCCAGTGATTTGCCAGAAAACCAGAAAATTTATGAGGAACATACCAAAAATATGAGACAAAAGTCTGGACATTTTGCAAAACTCTGGACAGTTGAGAGGTATGCTTACCACATACTTTTGTTTTTCATTTTCTTCTGCCACTTTTGCCTTCTTTTTCTTTCTCTGCATATGTTTTCTTTTCCATCTCACCAGTCTTCTTCAGGATCTTCTCTGTATCCTGTTTTTGTAATTTCTCCATAATGTCCCCCCAGGAAACATCTCCTTCATTTTTTGGCTCACTTCGCATCACCATTTCTTTAAATCATTCTGCAACCCTCTCGACTGGAGGATTGTAATTATACATTCATCATTTGCTTACTCATCTCCAACAAACAGGTTTCTTTGAAACATTTCCTTCGAATCCTGCACACATTCTCTGGTCTTGATATTTGCCTTCTCCTTCGTTTTTTTTCATCATCTCCTTCTCTGTCTGCCTCCCTGTTTCTGTGGGCTGCTTCTTCGCCTGGAATGGAAACAGGAAGTGCTCCTCCAAAATGGGTCTCAGTCACTGCAGTGACGAGTAGGGGAAGGTCTGACTCCCAGGCCAAAGTTTCCCTAGTAGTGTAAATTGCCACAACAGGTCTCTCCTGAAAAAGAGGCTATTAGCCCAGTGAGAATAACCCAGTCAACAAAATGTAGAAAACTACAAATACATAAATATTTCAGGGTCTTGCTAAAGTAAGCCATATTTATTGCATCATGCCCAGTTTGCATTACTGTTAGCAGTATTTGTTCTTTAATC
Source organism: Protopterus annectens (assembly GCF_019279795.1). Classification (NCBI taxonomy): domain Eukaryota; kingdom Metazoa; phylum Chordata; order Ceratodontiformes; family Protopteridae; genus Protopterus; species Protopterus annectens. Next base: position 630,682,964 of record NC_056751.1, on the reverse strand, counting down.
ATGTATTCCTCACCAAACGTCTATTGGTCTTGGTCTGTTTTAGTGTGTGTGTTAATATTTGTAGATTTTTCTTTTTACCATACAAGTATTATTTGTATATGTGTGCACTTTTTATTAACTTTGTCAATTTTGACTTTTTTCTTTGTCTTTAGCAAGGGTTGTGGTTGAAAAGGTTTTTTGGAACAGAGTATCTGCTGATTTTTCAAGTAAATAATTAATCCCCAAGGACATTACATGTAACGAAGGTAGGGATTCCTGTATGACATCCCTGCATTTCCTTTCTGTACTTGAGTTTATGGTTGCAGATCATTTTGGCTGTATTTGAAGTAATCCAACAGCAAATGGGGGTCAACACATGGCTAAACATACACTGTTCTTTCAGCAGTAAAAACGACAGTAAAAGAGATTTAAAACGTATATATCTTTACTTCATATACAAAATAATAACTGTAAGTGCTTTCACAACTCTCCTTGTTTCATTAGACCAATTTAACAGTTCTAAAACACTTGCCTCATTAAAAACACACCAATCCAACTCAATTAATTCAGACTTGGCACCAAAAACTAACCTGTCACAAAACACATCAAAACGTTATAGTTTGTAGTAAATGCATAGCAACAAGCATTGTTTACATTTAGTTCATAAAAAAATCAGTACCTTACCTATGCTTTCTTGCTTTCAGATGTAGTTTGATAGGAATCCTATTATTGAGACCACTGCCTTCCATTGCCTATAGTTTAAGAATCCATTCTGATTTATTAATCTCCGTTTTATTACTTATGTCCCCTTGCCTCAGTGATTTTTGTTTTATCTGGTATCATGAACTTAAATCAGTGTGATTCTTTAGTGTCTGTAACATGCTTAGCTAAAGCATTATTTAGTGTTCCAATTCTAATGTTATAAACATGTTCACGTATTCTGCCGCACAGGTCTCTGTCTGCTTTTTCTTATGTAAAATTTACTCCATATTTGGCAGCATGCTACATATACTTTGTGACTACTACCACATTCTGCTGTTAGCTTAAATAAATATCACCTCCCTTTGTGCAGATGCATAAACACGCCTCCTGTTTGTATAAAACTGCAATAATTGCTGTGTCTGCAGGGATTTGTACTAAGTACGTACTAATGTTCAACCATCACTATTTTTTTAAATAACATAACTTCTTTAAGCAGTTTACAGTTTTTATATTTAACATTGGGGTATTCACCTAAATTAGTTAATAGCACCTGCCAATATTTCTTTACAATTTCCATAACATTTCTTGAATCACTAGTAAAATTTAGAAGGAAACTAGTACCATGACCCCTTTCTGACTCTAGTCGTGCTGAACTAACCAGTTCTGAAAAACACTGTTTAGCTTCAGCACCTCTCATCTTATCAGTCATGGCATGCGGAATGTTTTCTAAAGGTGTGAGAGTGCAGGGTCTGTGTAACCATCATGACAGATGGGACAGAAGCACTTAAATGATAGATGGTAGCAGTGATGAGTGCTTTTAAAGCCCTAAATCATCTGTCGTATCCAGGACCTTTTCAAAGTTTCTTAGACAAACACCAGGGTGATGTGCTGCACAAACAGTGAAATACCAGATGTTACCCCTTTGCAGATTTGCTGTGTTAGCCTGGTAGGTAGCAACCAGGTTCATTTTGACTTTTTAGGCTACATAAATTCTATTTTCTGCATGTATGGTTTGGCAAAATTTTACGCCGGATGCCCTTCCTGACGCAACCCTCCCCATTTATCCGGACTTGGGACCGCCACAAAGAAGTGGCAGAGTTGAAGATGTTAAGATTTGCACCGAGTGTGACGAGGATGAACAGGATTAGGAATAAGTATATTAGAGGGTCAGCCCAGGTTGGAAGGTTTGGAGACAAAGCCAGAGAGGCAAAATTATGTTGGTTTGGACATGTGCTGAGGAGGGATGCAGCGTATATTGGGAAAAAGATGCTACGGATGAAGCTGCCAGGTAACAGGAAAAGAGGAAGGCCTAAGATAAAGGTGTATGGATGTGGTGAGAGAGGACATGCAGGTGGCTGGTGTGACAGAGCAAGATGCAGAGGACAGGAAGAAATGGAAACGGTTGATCTGCTGTGGCGACCCCTAACGGGAGCAGCCGAAAGAAGGCGGCTACATAGATTCTGTCAAAGCAACATTTTTGTATCAGACAAGTCAAACAGGACCAGGACTGACCCTCACAAAATTAAACTTCACTGTGGAGTATTCCTAAAATTGACCCATCTGTGGGGGAACACTAGTTGCAGTTGGTTAGAGCTCAAATAGCTTAGGCTACTCCATCAGTGATCTGTTAGAAGTCTACTGTTGTGGTAAGTTTACACACCTGTATGGTCTTTGGTTTAGAGAATCTAATTCTGTCTCTGGAATGTGTTGATTGGTTTAGTTCAGAAGCCTTTGTACTTTATTGAGGATTTTTGAATGTTTATTCTAGTGTAGACAGCACAGCTTTGATATCTGTTTGAGCCATACATAGGAAACATTCCGTTCATCTTAGATTCTGCTGTGCAAATAATAGCTGCAATCCTTTATATAGGTGAATCATATTTATTATTCCATTTGGCTGCATTGATTTTTGGGTTTTTTCCTACCCACCAGCCCAACTCATGTTGTGCTCTTAACCTTGGTGCCTTTTTAGCTGCCTGTGTCTACTGTAAATTAGAGTTTGCAAACCCCTCCCAGTACAGTTTCTGGTAGCTCAAACTGACAAGGCACTACCATTAAACTTTTAAAGCTTATGTTAGCCTCTGTTCCATATAATCCCATTTCAAATAGTGCACAATGTAATATTAAGAGTGATCTTAATAGACCACATTTGCAGTGTGCTAGTGTACCCGTCAGAGGCGGGTGGAAAATATAACGTCTGTAGCAGTCAAATACTCTCATTGTTGCAAATAAAAAGCCTGTAAGCTCGAACCATCAACCCCTATGATTACATGCACTATAATTGTGGTATTTTGCCAATGGTAATTATACTATTTCCCCCACCATTTGATCATCTTGACTTCTTGTATTTGAAACTGAATAAAAGCCTTTATTTTTGTATTTCTTCTGCTTCTTGATGACCATCAAACACTCTTGGTCAGTTATCCCTTTACTCCCTTCACCTAGTGAGAGCCAGTCAAGAAAGGGACATCAAAGGCAGGCAGCTATTAGGGAGGCTTAAGGTATTTCTGTTTTGCCGTGGGCCTGTTGTGTGTATACTCAAAGTGCATGCATTTAGCTGTCTGTGGAGGGAGTCGTGTCACTTCAGCAAGGAACGTGTCATTCAAGCAGCCCTGCCCCTTCCCACTACACACTAGTAGTGGTGATCTCTGTGTGCCTGTAAAGTTCATGCTCTCCCTACCATCCCTCACGAGAGACGAGCAGGCTATGCCCCTTCAGTCCTGTCCCTCCTTGCCTGGCTGTTCAGTGCAGATATCACTAATTGAATTCCTGTCACATGAGCCACAGTCAGGGCTCCATTCCTCCAAATGCCTGGTTCTTGATGTAGGAGTAGCCCCCTTTCCCCACCCAATTTTAAGCATCTGTCTTGCATATATTCATTCAAAACTGTTTGCTGCTTGCCAGCTATGTTAGGGTAAGGAAAGAAGTTGTGTTACTAGTTTGTCTTTCATTTTGGGGGTCACTGGTGAAGGACATCCCTAGAGTTGGGTGATGGTGTCATTAATCTGTCAAAAAGTGTACTTTTCATTTCTGATATGGATTGTGTCATTCACAAGGTGAAGGACTTGTGTACTGTCATTCACACTCATAAAGAGATGAATACCACTTTTATTGGCTCATACCCAATATCTGATCATGTTTGCACCTGCAGAATGTGCTTAGCTGTGTGGAATACCACTGATTTTCAGGGATGCGGTGCTGCTGTTCTCAGTCTGAGGTCAAGATGCCTGTATAAGTTATGAAACCTACAGCTTGGACAGGGGCTCAGCAGGGTCCTGTGCATTGAATTGGAGCAGTATGTCCCTCTTGATACATCGTTCAGTCTGATTGGAAGAACGTGTGAAACCAGTTGCCAGAGTTGGAGTTTAAGGCAGCATAGAGTTGCTGAGAAGTTTATGCGTGTATGTTATGTACTTGTTAACTGGTTAGGTGGATTTATCCATGGAACCTTTGCTGCCACAGTCAAGGTCATTAGCAGAAGATAGTTAACAGAAACTCACTGGTTACATTGACTGTTATAACCAGTTCAATACTGAAAGTGTTTGTACGTCGTCCTTACAAGAAAGATGTATTTGGTAGTGAAATAGTTGTACCACTGTATTTTTATCAGATACTGGGCAAGCTAATGTAGAGACATAATCAAAGTGCTATGCTTACAGATGTAATTTTAGAAAATTTGTGCTACTGCATACTGATCCCTGCTTTTTAACTGTTTCCCCTTTCACTGAGTTTGTCAGAAATGCTGTTTTCTCGCAGACTTTGACATAATCATATGGCATAATTTAGTGCCCTCCCTCTTTATTGCACTCTGCATAATATTTTACAGTTCAGGATTGTTGGATTTGTAATGCTTCATTTACTGCCCCTTCCGCTGAACAGCCAAGGTGCTGAACATGCAAGGTCTGTGCTTGACCCAAGAGGATGTCTGAAGTGAATTCTGCTTCTTTCCCCTTCTATCCCCAATTTCTCCAACAGCTCTTTGAAACCTAAAAATGTATCCATGCCCTACCTACTCCTACTTTTTCTACCTATTCAGCACCCTCTTAAAGATGTACTTTCATTTGTACCCCATATTCCTTTTCCCAAAATTGCTGTACCAAATACTAATTTGGTGCAGCGGTAGCACTGTTGCCTTACAGCAAGAGGTTCTCCCATTCATTTCTCGTCTGGAGTGCGGGGAGTGCCTTCTGTGTGGAGTCTGCATGTCCTCCCTGCGGTTGGGTGGGCATTCGAATGACATGCGTAAATGGGTGTGCCTTCGTTGAAGGTTGGACATCGAGCTGGCACCTCTGCGTTCGTGAAAATCTACTGCCAATCATTAGCGGACCGGAGTTCCGCTGTGGTGACCCCTAACCGGGAAAAGCCGAAGGACAACAACTAGACTACCAAATTAAAGGTGATTTACTCGATACTAATTTGTACTAGAAGTCTTCTTTTAAAATTCCCCACTGTTCACACTACAGTAACCTATGGCATGTCTGTAATCCTATATTAATCCTTGACTATTAAACTGTTTTTTTTCTTGCACACCTTTGTAACAGTGTTATTGCTTAAACGCTGCTTTCAAAGCTCTTGCTTCTGTAGTCTTTCTCCAATCAGAACCCCAGATACCTCAGTAAGTCTCTCATAAGTCCTTTATACAAGCTGATCACTTATCTTGCCTCTTGCACATTCCTAGTTTTGTGGCAGATAACATTCGGTGAGCCACCTATAACATTTCACCTTACACTTAAAATCTCTCAGTAACAGCATCCTACCTCCATCAATCCCATTAACCTTTAATAAAGGCTCAGAAATGTGCATGAACAATACTGTTTTTTCTCTAATAAAATGTAAAACGTACTTGTAATGGTCATCCTATTAACATTCTGCTTCCTTGGTACCAGCTACTTATTGAATACACTTCTGATATTGCCTCCAAAAACTGGTTGGACAAATATCAACATTAACATGTCTGCACAGCGCATGACTGTCTCCATTCCAGACTGATGCTCCAGCTACTTAAAATGCACAGTTATTATCACTAATGAAGTTGTGTAGCATAGATTTTTTTCTACTTAAAAGTGTAAACGTAGAAGCAGCAGTATATATTTTTTTCATCTTTAGCTATGTTATTTCTGATCATTGTAAGGATACCGAGTCAAACCCAGGCCCCCCAGTGGACATAACTCTAACCATTCCATACCACACACCATACAAAATATAGTTTTACAGTAGCACTAGTAAAGCTGAACACCGGATGGTCAGCTGTAGACTGTTGGATTTCACAGCCCAACTCCATCATGCTGGCCATCTCCAAATTATGGCTAAAAGATAATTACTGTGTATCAAGTTTCATACAGGATAACTGTTACTGTTTTTATGATTTAATGGGTCAGGCATTATGATGGAGAGGTATCCTACTATTGAATTAAGAATAGCACTAAAATATAAGCTGCACTATTTGAAAGTTGTAACTCTGCTTTAAATTACTCCAGTCCAAACTGGCTCTTGATTGAAATTACTTTATGAAGTTTTAAAAATATCAGTGTTCTGATATACGTTCTGCCTTGAGCCTTGCTAACCTTGTATGAATATTGTTTAGATCTTTTTTCTAAGTAAATATGGGAGTTATAAAGTCATATTTTATTTATTTGCATTTGTTTATGGGAAAAGTCAACTGAGCAGTTCAGAACCCATTTCCAGTGGAAGCCCTGAGAGAAAAGCTCCACAGTAGAAAGAACAAAGGTGAATTCATGCATTGGGAATACAATTCAGAAATGTATACAAAAAAATAGGTAACAGTTGACAAAATAAGATGGGTAACAACAAGTAAAAGAGTAACATTACATAAATTTTCGAGGTATTAGGGCAGTGAGGATTTTCACTGAACATTCTTTGATAGTAGACAGGAAAACATCACTAGTAATAATAATTATACTAAGGAGGCTTGGTGCAGGTGTAGTTCCAGTTCCAAATAGAAGATAGGTAGTCACTTAATGAAGTTTTGAAAAAGGCAGGATTCTGTATTGTGTAGCCAGGTAGAATATATGGTTTATGTACCTGCAAGAGTTGCTGATTCTTGAATCTGAGAGGCCTCTTTGGGTGGTAGTGAGTAAATATTAAACTAAGGGCGGGACAATCTGAATATTTAAAGATCATTTTGTGTGCTATAGTTCATTGTAGAGAGGAGAGAGAGTGTGGTAGCTCAAGCTGTTTTAGGGAGGAGTGTGGTAGCTCAAGCCGTTTTAGGGAGTGTAGAGTGGTACGGTGATGGGAAGAGTATTTGGAGTTTGTTGCAAATTTGCCAGTTTTGTTGTAGCAAGTCTCGAGCTTAGCTTTTAGTGAGCATTGGAGGTTGGTAAATAGAGGGGCGGGTAATAAGTAAGTGGAAGCAAGGATATGTTTATTGGAGGGGCTTAGAAAGTGATTGTAGAGAATTTCTAGCATTTGTTGAGTTTTGCATATGTTATTTTGTATGTGCAATTCAAATTTCAGGTGTTCGTCTATAGTGACTCCTAGAAGATTTGTGTGGGTAACAACTTTGATTATAGCATTACTTTGAGAATAAACAGTGAGCTGGGTTTTGTTTAAGGGAGTTGTTTTCTTAGGGGTCTATTTCATTTATTTATGTATTTAACATTTGTGTACCTGGAAAGAGGCAGTTTTCAGCAGAGGCCTGGGGAGAAACACTCCAGACACACGTCTTTGTAATGTGGGAGGAAACTGGAACACCTGGAGGAAACCCACATGAATACAAGGACATGCAGATGCTGCACAGAAGGCACCCCAGCCAAGAATCGAACTGGAGAACCTCTTGCTATGAGGTGACAATGCAAACCGCTGCACCACTGCGCTGTCCAGTATGGTCTTGGTTTTATTTGGGTTTAGGGCTAGATGGTGGTTGTACATCCCAGGTTTCAGTGATGAAGGCCATTGGAGTTTTATTTTGTAGGTCAGAAATGGAATCAGCAGAACATACAATAGTTGAGTTGTCTGCGTACTGAATAAGAGATCCTTGATGCATAGATGAATGGAAATTATTAATGAAAATGCTGAATAGAACGGGTCCAAGTATGGGGCCTTGGGGAACCCCGGTAGAGGAGTTAAGATATGGAGAGATAGTGTTGCCATTTAGCAGCCTGTTTGTCTTTTAAATAACTTGAGAACCAGTTGAGTGTTGGGGGGGGGGGGCGATGTTTGTTTGATTACTGGGTTATAGAAGTAAAGGGTGAGAAATTGTATCAAATGCCTTTGACAGTTCAAGAAGAGGGTGGAGACAATTTTGCCAGCATCATGGGCTCTGTTAACTGTTTCCATAAGAGAGATATAAGGGAAGTTGTTGTGGTGTGGGCTGGTCTAAATCCATGTTGTGGCGGTGAAAGGATTTGGTTATGAAGAAGAAAGTGAACAAGTTGAATGTGTGTGCATTTTTCCAAGATCTTGGAGATGGAATGGCGATAGGTCGGAAGTTAGTGATATCAGTATTGTTGCCACCTTTATGAAGAGGGAGTATAAATGCTTTTTTCCAGGTTTGGGGGACGTAGGATTCTTGGATGTATCTGTTGAGAAGTATACTTGTAGGGTAGGCAGTAGCCTCTGCTGCAGGTTTTAGATATTCTGACGGTGTGTTGTCAGGAGCGTTGGAGCATGGTTTGAGCTTGAGAAGCAGTCTCTCTATTGTGGCAATTGGAGTGGGATTTTCCAGGAGTTCTCAACCTGAATTGGCTTGGCCCATATAAAAAGGACACCTAAATTGGTCCCTTCAGAATTATCACCTCTGTTGGTTAAGTATTCAACAAGATCATGTCCTATAACACTTGATGTAATTATTGCAAACTTCCCATATAAATGTTCTTGGACAACAATATTACCTTGTTCAGAAGTGACCATTGCTGGCTTTGTTTAAAATGCTCATGCAGCTGCCACGAATTTCCACAAGATCCATCAGTAGCTCCTCACACCAAAAAGTGTTGGGTAGATTAGATATTAAAACAAGACGGATGCTTCATGCTCACCAGATGATTTATATAAATCCGTGTATACCGAGATTATATATTCCCCTTTCTGAAGAAGGGATGAAATTGAAATTAATTACATGTATAGATCTGCAATCTTGGCACTCCACACATCTGCTGACCTCACAAGATCCAAATGTAGTGAAAGCATATCGACGTCAAGCAGGAATGGAAATCAAACCACAAGTAGATAAAAACCAGGCAGCAACTGAATGTGCCAAAAATCAAAAGAAAGAATATAAGGTGAAGGATCTGATGCGAAGGCACGAAATGTGAAAAAAACATAAATATAGTTAGTTGCAAGTATAGTAAACTTCTGGAAGAGCCTCATGTTGATAGAGAACAAACACAGGAATGGTTAAGGAGAGGCAAATTCAAACCAAGAAATGAAAGGTTAATATTGGCAGCCCAAGACAGTGGGCTACATACACGCTGATTTACAAAGTCCATTGAACATGTGGGAGAAACAGACAAATGTATGTTCTTTAAAACCGAATTGGAAATGGTCACACACCTTGTTGCTGGTTGCGACACACTAATAGCAGGACGACTGTATACTGAAAGGCATAATAATGTGGCAAGACTGTTGCACTGGGGATTGTGCAAACATTATGTTTTCGAAGTGGCTGAAAAACACTGGAAACATGAGACACAAAGCATCATAGAAAATTATGGTTTATATCATATGGGATCACCCATTACCAACAGTTCAAAAGATAGATGCTAGATAACCGGATTTAGTGGTCCAAGAGAAGACAACAAAAGTAGCATTGATCATTGAAATTGCTACACCCAGTGGCTATAGTGTCTTGCATACACAGAGAGAGAGCGAGAGTCATAAAATACCAGGATCTGCAGGCAGAAACGAGAGCAATGTGGAAGAAAGATACCCAGGCAGTTCCAATAGTAGTAGGAGCAACGGGGTCTTATAAAAAAAGAATTTACAATCGTATATTTAGATATGTTACCAATCCATGTAACCGCATATGATTTGCAGGAGTCATCATTACTGGGCACATTGCGGGTGCTACAAAGAGCACTTTTGGCTGACATCAAAGATTGAAGCAGTCCTAATTTCATGAACTTTAATCATACTTTGACTTAGGAATGGGGTCCATTCCAGTCATGGTATTAGAAACCCAAAAGATTTGGAGAAATTAGAACAAATATTAGAAGCAGAACTTCGCAGTTAATTTAGATAACTTACAGTGACAGCAGTCCAACAACTACATTCTGTAACTTTCTTAATATTGTAAAACCAATGTGAAACCAATTCTTTTGTCTCAGGCAAGAGTTAAAATGCAAAGTGCTTCAGACTTAGTCCACACATTAGCTCTGTTGTTGTAATAACTTGTTTATTGAAAATTTGGAAAACAGATTATTGTAGCCTTGTATAGCAAGCACATAGGGTTGGGAGGGTGGCCTAATGGTTAAGGTGTTTGCCTTACAAATACAAGGTGCAGGGTTTGAGACTCACAAGGGATAATTGGCTAAGCTTAAAATGGCTCGCAAGGGCAGTTAGCTTAGTACTAACCTATGGCTAGGCTTATAAATGCTCTCGAGCAGATAGCCTAGTTACCTACCTATGAACCTGTAACAAAATTCCTAACTACATTAGGCAGAGCCCCTCACTAACACTCAAGAGAAACCTTGACGAGTGGATGGGTAACAGAAAATACACCCCTGGAATCACTTCATTGGCTCTTCTTGACAGAGGCTCAGTTAATTAATCAATGGGGCGGCGAAAGCTGACACACTCTTGCTAGTCTTATAAATGCCCTTGGGCAGATAGCCTAGTACCTACCTACCTATGAACCTGTACTGCCACAAATGCTGCAAAAGTTTTATATGTAAGAAACCAACAAAAGTCATGGACAGGTACTCCAAAGTAGTTCTAGAGAATTTTGAAGATTGACATATGATTGAGGTGGATTTCAGATCATATCACCCTTCAACCTGTGATGCTTAATAACGTAAACAAAATGATATCCAAGTCTTATCATCCCAAATAGTATAGAATTATCTGCTACACCATGCACAAATTCAGAAACCACATTGTGACCTCCACCATCCATTTCCAAGCTGATTCCTCAAAACTAACATTTACTGCAGGTGTAATTCCTTACTCCTGGAAAGATGCAACTGTAGATTTCCTTCCATATCACTGTTGGGGTTTTCTTTACCTAAGGGATCTCCTGCCAAGGATAACCCAACATCCGGGTAATATACCAAAGCCTTTAGTACTTATAGGCATAAGCGTCCTACATCACACACATGCTGCCCACTCACGGCGTAAGCATTAGTGAGATGCCCACACTCGGAATAACTTTGCAACCATTTTTGAATGTCTGTCAGAATGCTCTTCTGCTATGCTGATTACCAAGCCTTATTCTCAGATAAATGCCCCATTGGAATTTCTTCTTTTTTCTTCTCTTTTTTTTTTTTGTGGTTATTGTGTTCATGTCATCTTGAAAGGGAAATGTCAGTGTAGGAGGCAGATTCCCCATAAAGAGCTTCACAACCAGTGTCTCTCGTTTGGTTGATTGCCAAGATTGTATGCAGTGTTGTGTGTGTCAAGTATTTGTGCCAGAACCCTTCATAGTTGTCTCCTCCTTTTCCATATAACTGGAGAACTAATGTCTAAAGTTGCTGGCTGGAGGTGCTATGGTGGAATGCTCCCTTCCTGAGAGCCAGCTGTCTGGCAAGGAGGAGGCCAGAAAAAGTTGGGTCTGATCTGGCTACTGTCCAGCCTTCCACAGATGTCTCTCTCTAGGCTGGTGAAAGCCCAGAGGACTGTCCAATGGTTGTTTTGAATTCCTCTCTCATGACCCTGTTGGAGGTTGACATGGATCTAGTTTCTTGCATCTCCTTGGAGGCTTTTCAAATGTCTGTACCTGACATTGAGGGGGAACCTTAGCTGACTTTATTTGAAGGACTGAGGAGAATTCATCAGACCTTAGTTAAGGATGAGATTCCTTCTATTGTTATTGAGTCAAACCAGGGGTTTCACCCTCGGATGGTGTTTTGAGCAGATGTCCTGCAGAAAAAGAAAAAAAAAAAACAATTCCCCATTAAGGGTCTCCATCTGGAATGGCAAGGTTTCACTCGGGGTTATTTAATGCTTTGATGGCCTTGAAGTCTCTGTTTCTGCTCCTTCCTGGTCTTTTACTCCCTTCAAGAGGCCTGGGAAACTGGATTTCTTGGATGATGACCTGGACTCACTTGGGGGGGGGGGGGTTTAGGATTATTTTTCCCAAATCCCTTCCCCTTTGGACAATGGTTCAGAGGAGGAAAGTTCCATAAGCCTGGGTTCCCCCAGAGGAGCTCTCCTTTGGGGGGGATACCATTGGCTGTATGATGGATTATTTTAAGTGAGATTGTTCTCAAGTCTCAGATTTAGAAAAGATATGAGCTTCTATATTTGGAGACTTCAAGCCATCTGCTGTTCCTTCTGTTTTGACTGCCCTTCTGGATACTTTTTTTGGCAGCATCTGTAGCCCCCCGCATCTAAGAAGCCAGATAGTCCATAAAGTGCCTGAGGATTGCAAAGTTCTTTGTAAATGCTGATTTGCTGACTCTTCTGTAATGTCACTCTCCTTTGACAAGCCATCCAAGTTATTGCTCTCTACCAAGCTGTTGCCTTCTAATAAGGATAGCAGGGCTATGGAAAGGCTTGGTAAGAAGGTTTACACTGCTGCCGCTTTATCCTTCAGGGCCATCAACTGCCAGGTTTTTATGACCAGATGTATCTTGGCTCTCCTTTCTCTGGTTTCTTTCCTTTCTGATTATGAGGGGATGGCTTTTGTCCTTTCCCTGTTGGGCTGTACTTCTCAAGCTGCAAGCCATTCACTCAAATGCAGCTGATGTCTCTTCCAGGGCTGCTGCCTTTGGTTGTGTTATGAGACCATATTCTTGACTTTGTGTTTAGGCTTTGCCTGATGACATTATAGCCAAACTTTTGGATATTGCTTTGGATAGTAAAGCTGTTTTTGGATCTGCTGCTAAACTTTTTAAGTCTCTCCAGGACAAGGGTAAAGCCTCGCAGGAGCTGAAACATGTTTTTTTCTCTTATTCTCAAATTTGAGAGGAACTCTCTCTCTCTACATTTGTTCTTGGGCAGTCTTGCCTTCCTCCTAAAGGCAGAAAAGGTTCTTGATGTGTGCCTCCTAAGTCTAATTAGACTTCTGCCACTAAGAAACCTACTTTCCAGGACAAGCCAGTTTCTCTTTCATGGTTTGCTTCCTCCTTCCTCTGCCAGTTTCCCATGTCCCTTTGTCTGTCTCTAAAATTGGCTACAAATCACTTCAGATTCTTTGGTTTGGGTTCCAATCACGTAGTCAAACTTTTACAAGTTTGAACCTGATGTGGTCGAGACCGTAAGTTCGAATTTGTAAACGTTTGAGCGTTTGAATGGAAATCTCCATAAGCGGAGGTTTCCATTTTGTTCAATGGGGTGCATTCTTGGAGTTGGTATATTTAAGTAGCGGGGGGTGTGGAGGGGTGTATTTTGTCTTCTGTTTTTTTTTTTTTATCCATAGTTGAAGTTTTGTAACTTTGAACATAATGGTACGAACATTACGTGTTCAGAGTTATAAGACTTCGACTATGTGATATCGACCCTTGGGTTCTGTCCGTTATCCATCAGGGATATTTCATGGTTTGGAAGTTTCTCCCATTTCAGGAATTCTTCAGCCTCCTGGGGAACAGCTCTCTCATTTCCCAGAGGTTCTTCCCTGTTCTGGCTCAGGGCACCATTCAAGCTGTGTCTCCTGCCCAGGTGGAGAAGGGTTTTTTTCTCCAGGATGTTCTTAGTACCACCTCAAGATTCCTTCCTTTTGGATGTTATGTCTGCAGACATTTTCTCTTTTTCTACCCTAGGCCTTTCTGGTATCTCATCTCAAGGATGCATACCTTCACATTCCCATCCATCTCCTCTTCAGGAAGTTATTGTTTCTCTGTCTCTTCCTTTGTCCTCTCTGCTGCCCCAAGGGTATTCACTAAATACCTTGCTTCTGCCATTGCTTTTTGCAGGGTTTGAGTTATTCAGATCTTTCCCCTATCGCGGATGATCTGCTTAGTCAAGATCCTTCCTCCAGCTCTCTGCTTCAGGATCTCAAGTTTATTATTTACATGTTACCAAGTTTTGGGTTCACCCTAAACTTTCAGAAATCAGTTTTGATACCTTCCCAGGGTCATATTTTCCTTGGCTGCAGACTTTAGATATTTCCCATGCTGGCGTCTCTGCCTGCCCCCAAAGCTTCTGTCTCCCAAGAACCTTTTTTTCCCAGATTCCTTCCTCCTCTGACGTCTGTCATGGCCATGGAATTTAACAGGGTGCTTGGGTTCATGGCTTCCACCATTCCCATGCTCTCCTCTACAGACTCCATGTGAGGAAACTTCAGTGGTACCTCAGATCTGTGTAGCTTCAACATCGCACCCTGGAGTTCCTGGTACCTTCCCCCCATCTCAAGCTTGAGTTTCAGTGATGGATTCCTCAACTTTCTCTTAACTCGGGGCCTCTCTTTCAAGCTCCAGTTTCCACTTGTGAGCTCTTTGCAAATGGCTCAAGGCTGTGTTTGCCTCCTGTGCGGCCCCTAAAGGTTCAGGGTCTCTGGCTGCTTATCAGACGTCTGACCACATCAACATAAAGGAGATAAGGGCTCTGCTTCACGCTCTGCAAGCCTTTCATCCCAGGCTCCTCGAAGTTTTGACAGAATACCGCAGTGATTTGGTATGTCAACAAGGAGGGGGGAGGCACAAATACTTTTTTGCAGGCTAACTCTTCCGGTCTGGAATCTAGCCATTCAGTATCAAGTGACTCTTCAGGCAGCTTACAGTCCCTCAGAGCACAATCTAGTGGCAGACTTCTTGAGCTGGTCTAGCACATGAGCTAAAAATGGCTGTTTCACAGAGATATATTCCTGGGCCTTGTCCATTGGTGGGGTATTCCTCAGGTAGACGTTTTTGCCACCCCTCTGAACAGACTTCTCTGTTCTAGAGTTCTAAGTCCTCTGGCTTGGAAAGTGAATGCTGTCTCTTTCCTTAGAAGGGGATTTGTCTCTGTGCCCTTCTTCCCCCTTCCTCTGTTTTCACTTGTTTTGCACAAGATCAGGCAGGACACTCTCGTTCTTGCTAGTAACTCTCTCATCTGAAGTAGGGACTTCATTTGTCAGCAACCTTTGGGATACGGATCTGATCTCTGATCCGAGCTGGCAACTTCTATCACAGCATAGATCTGAGCTGCTAGCTCCTCCCCTTACCCATAATCCCCTGCCTACCCTGACTGACCTCAGATCTAGTTTGCCGCTCTTCAAGCAACAGCTAGATTCCAGAGCTCTTGGTGATTTTGTGAGAAAAAAAGTTTTCTTCTTCTTATCTGATTGAGTGGTTGTGTGTGCATGT
Source organism: Protopterus annectens (assembly GCF_019279795.1). Lineage (NCBI taxonomy): Eukaryota > Metazoa > Chordata > Ceratodontiformes > Protopteridae > Protopterus > Protopterus annectens. The sequence continues at coordinate 630,667,884 of NC_056751.1, read as the reverse complement.
TAGGTTTACCCTTAACGCTAAAACTTCTTATTTTAAGCTTACTTAGCTTAAATTTTAATTTAAATTTTTTCCTCCCTCCCCACTGGTCGTAGCATGTGTGTGTGTCTTGAGTGTAGGGACCTAGTGAGTGTGTGTTACTTTAGTTATGTCGGAGGCCCCTAAAGCCATTTTTTCTAAATGCACCGAGTGTGGTCACAAGCTTTCACCGGCTGATGGCCACACTCTGTGCGTTAGGTGCCTTGGGGTTGAACACCTCTCTTCGGGTTGCGCGATTTGCGCGGCGTTCAACCCCAGGGCACTTAAGGATCGGAGGTCGAAGCTGGTTCTGGCGGGCCTTTTACCCCCAGACTCTGGTTCAGCCTACGGTACTTCGGTGACCGCTACCCCCCAGGTGACTGTCACTGCTGCCTCCCTTCCTCCGACCGGGACTCAACCTCCCCCTTCGGCTCCGGAGGATAGGGAGTCCAGGAAAGAGAAGCGGAGGGAGAAGCACCTTAAGCGGCGGGCCGAGGACTCTTCATCGGCCCCGCCCACCAAGAGGGCTTTTCCGTCCAGGTCTTCTCGGTCTCCTCCTCCTCGGATCCGATCCCCTTGTTTCTCCCCGGGACCTGAGGAGGAGGTGACCCGGTCCCCGTCTAGGTCATCGAGGCGGCACTCCAGGTCGGCCTAAGTGGCCTCTTCAAGGTCCACCTTTAGCATGTCAGATGCGGACATGGACCGGATGATGAGGTAATTCATCCAGGCCCAGATGCAGATGGGAGTGCTTTTGCCCCCCCCCCCTCCAGGGGGGAGCTCGACCCCTTTTTTTGCCCCTATTGCTCCTTCTCCGACCCGCATTCCGGGTTCGGAGCCGAGCCATGTTGGATCCGGGGGTGGGTCGGAGCCGACCGTGCTGGGCACGTCGGCTCCGACGGCTCCCTCGAGTTTGTCGGATCCGACCTCTCGGAGCCGTGGGCCGAGCTTCGGATCCGATGGATTCGGTGTGCTTTCGGCTCCATCCTGTTCGGAGCACACTGGTCCATCGGATCCGACGTTCTCGGCGGCGGGTCCAATCCCCACTTCGGATCCGAGTGGGAGTCTGGTCTCAGATCCGTCAGAGAGCGGCTCCCCCTCAGCTTTCGCTGCGGTGGAGAGGGCACTGTCGAGTGCTTCCAGGCCTCCGGTCCTGGCTTCGGCTCCCTCCCGCACTCCTTCTCATCTGGTCCTGGCTCCCCTCATCCGGCCCTTGGGGCAGCCTTCCTCAGCGCCTCTAGGAGTTCCAGTGGAACAAGATACAGCCTGTGAGGACTCCTCGGACAGCCCCCCCGAGGAGGTTCCTCACAAGGCAACGTGCAAGAGGAGGCACATAGACTCCCCTGAGAGTTTCACTGAAGATACGGACTTAGATGAAGGGGAAGGCTCCCCTAGGTCACCCCCCGAGGATGTCTCCATCGGAGACATCATGGAAATGCTCAAGATCGGGGGGGGTGGTGTGCCCCCAAGGCTTCCTCTGATGAGTCCGTATTCCTTGAGGCAGGTCAATCTACCTCTTGGGTGTCCCCTCCACCCGACCCCTTGGTGGATCTCATATCCACTAGGGCTTGGAAGGAACCGGACACCGTATAGAACCAATCCCCAAGCGCCCGGACAAAATTTTGAGCCCCCCTGCAGAGAGATCACACTGGAGCAGAGGTCCCCCTGTGGATGCCATGTTGGTGGCTGCAGCCACCAAGAAAGAGTTGGCTCAGGAGAGCCCCACTGTTCATCCCCCGAGCAAGGAGTCTCACGCGATGGACCCATTTTGGGAAGCGGGCCTTCAGTTCAGCTACCTTCTCTATGAGGGCCTTGAACTACATGGCACACGTTATTCGGATGCAGCGGGATCTAATTAAGGAATACACTGCTTCCCCCCCAGGGTCCATGTCGGAGGGAGACCAGGATCTGTACTCCTCCCGAATGGCCACCCTCTGCTCTATTTCTAACACCTCTATGCGGCTGTTGTCTCATGCTACGGAGGGAGCCGCTAGAGCAGGCGGAGTCGGGCTTGTCATGAGGAGACAGGCCTGGCTCCGCCACTGTGACTTCTCGGAACCCTTTAAGGCGTCATTCGCGAATGCCCCTTTTGATGGTTCTGCACTGTTCGGCAAAACCGTTCGCGACACTCTTGTCCAGAGCGAGAAAGACGGGAAGACTTTGTCTGCCGTCGGAGTCCGCTTCTCTGTGCCCCAGAGGTCCTTTTCCAAGAACCAAAAGGGTCAGAAGAAGATGTGGCTCTGAAAATCGCATCAATCCCAGTCTGCTCAGGACAACCAGTCCTCTCGTGGCAGAGGACAGGGAGGACGCCGTCCCAGAGGCAGAGGGGGTCCCAGGAATTTTGGGTCCATAGAACCGTTCTCTGAGAGGCCCACTCAGAACCCCTGAGGGGTTACCCGGCTGCTCCACTCTGGAGGCAGTCGGGGGCGTTTTTTCGAGGCACCTAGCAATGTGGGAGTCCGTAACAACGGATCGCTGGGTGCTTCACATTATATCCAGAGGTTACCAAATTCCCTTTATTGTAACCCCCAGAATCAGAGGCCTCCCCGACGTACCACCCAGTCAGAGGGAGGTGGTTGCTGCAGAAATTCAGCAGCTTCTGCAAAAAAGAGCCATCCAGCCCGTCCCCCCAGATCAAATCAGGGTTTTACTCCAGGTTCTTTCTGGTGCCAAAACAGACGGGGGACTTGAGGTCCATCCTCGACCTCTCTCTCCTAAACATGGCGGTACCCAAAGAAAAGTTCCGAATGGTCACGGTAACTGGGTCCTCCTTATTTATTGCGACGACTGGATGTGCCTCCATACTCTCAAGTCACGTGCATTTCATCGCTACCCTAGTGGACAGCATGCCAGGAGAGTTTCTCCGCCCTGGTGGGGAGCCAGTCACTTTCACCAGCCCCTCCCCTCGCTCACACCCTCAGCCCCAGGGTGATCTGAGAGGTCAGTCAGGTAGGGCAGGGATTATGGGTAAGGGGAGGAGCTAGGAGCCTGATCTATGCTGTGATAGAAGTTAAATGGCCTCGATCCGAGGATCTGGATCCAGATCCTGTGCTGCTGTAGACAAATGAAAGATACTAATTCGGCGAAACGTTATGGTGAGTACATAACTTCTTATTTTGGCCCAGATAGCATTGGTTACCCCTTCTTTCTCACTTGGCTAGTGGCAGTCATCACAGATTAACTCACTGCGTTTGGTCTTCTCAAATAAGACAAGAGTCTCTTATCCATCTTAACTTGTCCACTCTTCAAATTACATGGTAGGTTTGATCCCTTTTAGGTACCTCTTTTCTGAGGACCTATCTCAGGTTCTGCAGGAGGCCAGGACACCCACTACCAGGAAATATATGTCCAAATGGAAGCAATTTTTCTGTCTCTGTTACCATCAAGATCCCATCTGTGGTGGTTCCTCTGGTTCTCTCTCATTTGTGTGATCTGCTCTGTACTGGGTTGGCATATTCTTCCGTTTAAAGCTAACCTGTTGTCAGTTTCTGCTTGTCTGCCCTAGACTCCTCTGGCCTCTAGATTTGAGGTGAAGCAACTTCTTAAAGGAGTCCTTCATATCAAGCACCCCATGAAGCCTATTCCACCTTTCTGGGACCTGAATTTTGTACTTGAAAAATTGACTCCGGCTCCTTTTGAACCTGCTGCTTCTCCCTCCTTAAATCATTGTACTTGGAAGACTGCTCTTTTGATTCAGCCAAGAGAGTTGCTGAACTTCAGGCTGTCATGGCTATTCCTCCTTTTTCAGTTTTCCAGTGTGTCAGGGTGTCTCTCTTGTAATAATTCTCCTTTTTATGCCCAAGGTAGTCAGTGAGTTGTCCCTTAATCAGTCTATTAATCTTCCTTCCATTTTCCTTCCCTGCAGTCTGCTAGTGAGAATGTTCTTCACACCTTGGACTTGCGCATAGGCAGCTCAGGTATTATTTGGATAAACCTAGTTATTCCCAAGTTTGAGTAGCTTTTTTTTTGTTTTCATCCCAGGACTTCGGGTTTGGCTTTTTCCAAACAAACAATCTCCTCCTGGATTTCTCAGTCCATTTGTTTTCACGTAAAATGAATTTCCTCATCGGTAAAGGCACATTGTACTATGGCAGTTGCCTCCTGTGGTGCTTTTTTTTTTTTTTTTTGTCAAGGGTTTGGATACCAGTTTCATCCTTGAAGCTAAGCATTACAAATTGGATGTTATTTCTAGGGTCAGGGCTGTCCTACATGGGTTTATAGAGGGCTATTCTGGGGTCTATATTAATTCTTTGAAGGTTCAATTCAGCGAACTTTTCTTCTTCGAACATTCTCCTTGAAAAAACATTTAAAACATGAAACCAAACACTTGGCCCAGACAACACAGTATGTAAAGCCCACCAAAGTGTGTGTGTGTGTGTGTGTGGGGGGGGTTGCCCCCCCCCAACTATATATACCAATTCCGAGAAAGCACTACAGTGGGGAAAAGAGCAGATTTGGGTTGATGGTCAACTTTTTCCTTTCCCCTATGTAAATTTTTCACGGATATTAAATGTTCACTGAAATGAATGTTCGATGGTTAGGATTTGAAGAAGAAAGGTTTGCTGGTGTGATCCTTCGATGAACTTAATATAGACCCGCTGTTCTGCGCCTTCTTCCTTTTGAGCTCTTATACACTTCCGTAGGTAAAGAACACTGCAACAATGACATGAAAGTACATAGTACACTTGTACAAACTTTACTGTAACATTAGATGACCTTCTCTTCGCTGTTGCAGTGTTAGCGTAGGTTGGTAGCTAATGATAGTTTTCTGCAAAACTGTTTAACAGTTTAGTGATTACATCAGTAATTTACAGTTACTTACCTATGCTAATCCAGCATTATGAGACCCAGAATGACTTGGCCCCCTGCCCACCCATGAGTATTAATGCTATAAATGTGGCTTATTACATTTAGGTTTCTGCATTCGGAAGCAATGTTTTTAAAAAATAATATTTTATTAAAGGCTTCCAAATGCACTTTTCTTTTCCTACAAAAAAGTGTTTACAAGCATAAAGATGCATACAAACATGTTTTTTGGTTTGAAAAGAAAAGGTTTTGTGCCTTTAAACATTATCTTAAAGGCTAGCGCATAAATATACAGTTATGTTTCTCCTAGAGTCCAGGAAAGCCCCGAAATTATGATTGATTCCAAAATCAGAATAGTGCTTATCCTTACTTTTTGTATACTCAGCCCAAATGCTGATCTCCAGTCACAGTAAGCAAGATATGCACAGTGATATTTTTAAGGGAGCTAAAAATAGATTGGTTGTCAGTAACTGCCTGGCCCCTATGTTGCTTAACTGCCTAGTGTATAAATTATTGAACTGTTTCTACTTTCCTCCATTAGCCTGCAAATTGTCAGATACACCAGTTATTTTTTTCTAGTGTAACTGTCAAGGCCCTACTTCTCCAGAGAAGTAGGCCCAAGGCTTCCATCAGCAGACTAGACCTCATTACCTCAAAATATTGGCAAAATCTAGAAATTTACATACCTAAAAGAGCAGAAACATTTTTAATATTGAATGCAAGTGTTGCTGTTTTGACACTGGCTAAAAAGCTGGCATCATGCAGCTGTCATGTATGGCAAACCTTATGGTATCACGTGTTCTAAATTGTACACATTTTATTTTCATTGTTGTGATAAGTCACTACTGTTGCTAATTTTACTCCTGTATACGTTGAAAACTGTAATGTTTGTGTATTTTCACTGTAAAGTAGCAAATGTAATTCTGTGCTGAAATTTGTAACTGCCACACTGGTCTGGCTTGCTATTCAAAATGGTCTGTTGACCAGCCCACCACCTAAGTTTGCCAAATATATTAAATAAATTTAATTCTGTTGATGTACACATGCATTTAAAAATAAATTTTTGTTTCTGAGGTTAAAATAATTTAGGCTGGTAATTTTCATAGGGTCCACTTCATAACTAAGCTACTATAGCTTATTTAGGGGCAAAAGTTAACTAGTTTGCTTTTAGATGCTGTGTAACCGTTTCTTCCTTAAGATAAAATGGTTGTGAGACTGTTGCTGAAGGATAGCCTTAACAAATGTAGTAGTATTTTGTGGAGGAGACCTTGGGCATAAAAAGATGCTTCTCAGAGGTGGGCAGTACCCCACATACTGGGTTTTAAAAGATAAAATAGCCAGTGAGAGCTTTACTCATTTGGAGACAAGAAGCAAGTTTAATCTGACCCGAGTGTGACAGTGCTTCCTTTTGTCAGAGAGTGCAGTGAAGTGACTTATTTTATTGGTTGGTTGTATCTGTTGGCATTGTGAGATGAATTAAGGGACTGCATAAAGAGAAAATTCTAGTGACTTTCATTGCATCATAGGTTGAGTGGTTTGCCATTTTGCAAATAAGTATTGGGTTTTAACTTCTGTGAGGAATTTGAATGTTAGATTGGAGTACGTGTCTCGAACTCAGAGTGACTCTAGAGCTGTTTGAGTTTAACTGTACTCTGCTGTGGTCATATAGATCCTTACAAAAAAAACTCAGCTTGTTTTATTGTGTTAACTGTAATGTGCCAACAGATTGCACTAAATAAATGGAATGTCATAGAAAGTAAAAAAAAAAAACAAAAAAAATGTGTACAATGAATACTTCTAATTGCAAACCTTTCAAGCATTTCTTCAGTAACACGCAGTGGATGTGACCCTGACTTTTTTATGCTTCTGCACTATCCCTTTCAAGCATTCCTTCAGTAACACGCAGTGGACGTGACCCTGACTTTTATGCTTCTGCACTATCACTCATCCAGGTGATGCAGAAAACCCTGACTTTTTATGCTTCTGCACTATCACTCATCCGGGTGATGCAGAAAAGCTTCATATCTGGCAGCAAATCAACAAGTTTTTGGCAGTCAATTCCACCTAATGCAGTCTTTCCTGCCTTTCTGTATCATAAGAAAGAGCTTCTAATTCCAACATCACTGTAAGATGGCAAAATTATTTTAAAGGACATTGTCTGCCAACATGTTCTAACAAGTGACATATTACTGAATAGACATAAACATGCATATGTACACAAACCTAAGAAGCGACAGGTTAAAGGGATGGGGGCACGTAACCTCCTTAGCATGGGTGATGAGAATAGTTCTTACTGGGAAACTACATAACCATTCATCTTGCAGCAGTGTGGCACAATGACGTAATCAATATCTGATGCAAGATTTTCAGTATCACAATAAAAAGCTTTCAGTTGAGCAGTAAGTGTAGGACAGCAAAATCATTTGTGAAGGACATTACTGATTGACTTGTTCTGACAAGCTGTGCAGTCCAGTGAGAGACAAATGCAAACGTGCATAAGTTGTCCAGGAAGCAATAGTTTTTTAAAAAAGTGTGAAAAAAAAACACCTTTTAAAGTAGACTTGGGCTGATAAAGTGCCCTGATACTGAGAGACAAAAATATGTATATGTACACAAGCCTCCCAAGAACAGCATTACAGACCCTTCAGGCACCCCACCCAAACGCCTGATATAGAACCTGCGGAACTTGACTTCTTACAAGTTTGAAACCTATAACTACAAGACCCAGTATTGCAAAAATAAGTAGTGACCCTAAAGGATAAAAATTCAGTGTTCTTAAACTATTTTTTTTTTTTTTTGCTAGGGGGCAAGCCTCCCACACCCATGTTTGTTTATATTCTGTGTAATGTTGGTTTACCTTGTTATGAAGCAGCCTCAGAATTTCAGTTTTCAGACATTTAATTTTGCTGGTCTGGGTCCAGCAGATAATGATTTCTTTAATTCAGATAGCTACCACAGGACATACTGATGTATGACTGATTTCAGTTTAGCGTCATTTTTCTGTTTTAATAACACCACCCAAAAATCAACTATTGTATATTATCCTGCCAATATCCTGGCAGATCGATTTAGTGCCAACTTCACCTCCCCATCACCCCCTAAAGGGCCCATCTCAATACCAAAAGATTGCCAAATTCCAGTAATCACTGCCACACAGGTAGAAACCGCACTCTCTCCAAAGCTAAGAGTACAGCATCCATTGAACCAGATGATATCCTGGGCTGTGTACTGCATGAACTACAAAATGAACTGGCACCTCACCTAAGTGTCATGTTTAATCATAGCCTCAGCTCAGGCTTCATGCCCACTGAGTGGCGCACAGCTACAGTTATCCCACTCCACAAGGGAGGATCCACCTTGGATCCCGGGAACTACCATCCCATCAGTCTGCCGAGCCTGATCTGCAAGGGCATGGGAACGCATTATCATGGATCTGGAATCCCAGATAAACTTGAAAAGCTGTGCATAAATCCCTACGTCACTTGATGGGTTGCCAACTGGCTTACTGAAAGAACCCAGACTGTAAAAATAGACGACTCCAAATCCAGCTCCAGACAAATGGAGTACCTCAGGGTTCAGTCCTGGGACTGCTGTTGTTTGGCATCTACTTCTCTGAAGTACAGGCCAACACTAAGGGACTCTAGCTAACAAAGTTCGCAGTTGACTGCAAACTGGGAGAAATTATTGAATCCCCAAATGATGTGGATATTCTACAAAAGGGCCTTACAGAAACAGATGCTTGGTGCCAGAGCCATGGGCTCAAGCTTAATGCCAAGAAATGTATAGTTATCCCCTTTGGGAAAAAACATGTACCCGTGAATTACCACATAGGTGGCAGTACACTAAACACCGAAAGTGTGATGAGAGATTAGGGACACAGGTGGACAGTGGTCTCACCTTCGATAACCACATCGCCACAACAGTCAGGAAATCCTTCTGTGTGGCACACCTCATCACTAAGGGCTTTTCATCTGGAAAAAAGGAGGTCATTGTCCCACTGTACTCATCCCTCATTAGACCCATTATAGAGTACAACTTCCCGTTTGGTATGTACCTCACAAGACATCTGCAACAGCTGGAAAGGCTGCAGAAATACCTCACTGAAAGAATCACAGGCCTAAAGCAGATGCCCTATGCTGACAGTCTAAAAAAACTCCAGCTGTACTCTGTGGCATATCATCTACTCGGAGGCGATCTCTGCTTAACATACAAGGACATGTCAAACCCTGAGCTGTTGGACATGCTTCACTTAAAGAAATCTCAGTCCCTCAGAGCCACACGCTCCAGGGATCTAAACCTTATCACAATGAACTGACCCAGAGACTCCCCGTACTCTGGAATAGCCCTCTTCAAAAGGAACCTTGACGATTGGATGGGAGATAGGAAGGAATTTCCTATCTGTCGCCCTGCTAGACAAGGGTCCAGGGAAGAAATATCCAGGGTTTTGTTATGGCTAGGCTTGTATAGGCCCTAGGGCCGATAGCCTAGTACCAACCTATGAACCTATTTAGTGGTAGATAAAGTAATTTCCAACTTAAAACAAGGTTATAATTATTATGACTTTACTTTGCCTGCCAGTACCACTACTACAGCATATTAGTTTTTTACTTTCTTGACTGCACAGAAGGTTATATAGCATACCTGTTTAGAATGTCTACATTTTCGTTCATATTTTAGTTTCTCCCTCATAAAATTTCTGGTTTTCTGATGTTTAGTGACTTCAGTCTTCAGTGATGTTTTTCAGAAAATGCATAGTAGCATTTTTATGTTGAGAGCAATATTTCAAATCTGTACTTGAGTTTGGGCATTTGGCTTCCACCTCCCCCAATTATTTTTGCCTTGGTCTGCATTTCTGCTCTGACTTTGAGAGATATGCTGTACAACTGTAAGAAAGCGTACAGCTTGTGTGTGTAATACTTGACTAAAGTATGAATTTTGTTTTGTACTACAAAGTATGTGCCCAAAAGACAGCTAGTCAAATTATTAAGGAAAATACTAAAAGTACTGCTATAAGGAACAAAGGAATAGACAATACCTCTCAAACTTCCTAACAAGAAATCTGGACAGAGCATTAAATAATGGGGGACAGAGACCCAAAAATAAGGAGCGAGATTAAATTTTGCTCTTATAAACTTAGAATTTTGTTAGATTAACAGGTTTCTGTTAGCTTGCATTTTCTGAAGTCAAATGTATGTCATTGTTTAGTGACTTCAGTCCTCTGCATTTTGTCAGAAAAATGCACATTTTAAGAGGAAAAGATCAAAAATGAGAGGCAGAAATCTGGACATTTTGAGAGGTATGGAATGGACTAGTACATACACGAGCTGCAAGCAGTGTTTGGAGTTGCAAAAGATCTAAGATTGTCATAAATTGGACTTTTACAGAATTTGTGAGACTTTTTTTTAAGTAACCAAGTAATTAAGGATACAGAGGCTTCACAGGCCAGGTTACAAATGTTTGCTGGATTGCAGTGCAAGTCTCTTGGATTAGTGTCAGGCTGGAATTCGGTGTGTAGCCTTTGAGGTTTTTGGTAGTACAAAAAACATAATTACTGATCTGATGATGTAAATCTTTGTTCATTAATTACTATTAGGACTACGGCCGTTCCCAAGCTTGCGCCAGCCAAAAACTCTCGGCTAAGATTCACAATGCCCTCTCCTAGTTACTCCAGATCTCGTTTGCGTTCCTAGTCAGACATGCTAGCCATCTCTCTCAAAGCTAAGTAGAACATTGTCATTTTAAGATAGTTTCTCTAAATTTTTTAGTCAATTTAGCCTTTTCTCACTGTCGCTTATAACCTAATTCTGTTCCCTGCACTTTGCCTTGGTAATTTAATTTCTACCATTATTGGTACTGTCCCTCTCTCCTACATATGACAGGCCCTTCCTTACCACTCGTGGTATTTTTTTAATACCATTGTTGGTGATTCTTTCACCTTTTTCTCTCCCTTATTTTGTTTTTTCTATAGGATAGCCTTGTTGCCTTACTATGTCAGACAAAGCTAAGTTGGGGTTTAAACAGTGTGACAAGTGTGGACGTAAGATGCCCAACTCGGACACACATGCTCGTTGTGTCTACTGTTTGGGCGTGGATCATATTAAAGCTGATTGTAACATTTGTGCTAGTTTTAGTAATCGTACACCAGCAGAAAGTAAAAATAAGCTTATTTTAAAAGGTTTAATCAAGACACCTTTTTCGGATGCTTTATCTTGGTCGGAGGTCTCACCCCCTCCAAAGACTAAAAAACAGGAAAAACTGAGCCACTCTGTTCCTGCATCTCCATCAGTTATGGAACAGAGTTGGCTCCGTGCTTCACCATTGCCCTCGGTGCAGACCTCTTCGGCACCAGGTTCTGTATCTTCTCCCTCAGTGCCGTCCATGATATTCACCCCTATTTCGGTTCCAACCTCGGCACCACTGACTTTGGTGCCATCCTTGGATCCAACATTGGCTCCTGTGACTACCTGCTTTGGCACCATCCCCGGCCATGGTGCAGACAGTTTCTTTGGCTCCAAAGCTCTAATATCTGCCAAGGGCAAAGATACTGTCCAACTTGCAACCCTTTTTTGGGGCAGAGATTTAGCCCCTTTCTATAAAAACCAGATTCTCCTTCACCAACCTCCTTTAGATCCACTAGGAGTTTTTCTGAATTAGATCTAGTGCGGGTTGTGTACCAGCTTCTGGCAGCTAGGGGATTGCCCATTCCTGCTAGACCTTCCGTCCCTCTTGGCTCGGAATCTTTTATTACATCTTCCCCTGTTTAACCTCCTCTGGCCTCTACCCAGATCCCAGAGGTCTCAGTACCAATGTCCACTCTGGTGCATACTGTCTCTGCTCCAACAGCAGTTTTTCTCCTGTCGGCACTGACCACCCTTGCTGCATTGGCTCCGGTGGAGTCGATGCTCTCTGAGCAGTGCTTGGACCGTCTGTACCTTGGTACCAGGCGGTACCTAGCCTGGCACCTATTTTCTTGCTGGTGCTACGTTCAAGGTTCCGACTGCTTCCAGTCCTCTCGGAGCTCCTCACCTGGAGGTAGGTACTTCTCAGAGGTGGGCAGTACCCCACATACTGGGTTTTAAAAGATAAAATAGCCAGTGAGAGCTTTACTCTTTTGGAGACAAGAAGCAGGTTTAATCTGACCCAAGTGTGACAGTGCTTCCTTTTGTCAGAGAGTGCAGTGAAGTGACTTATTTTATTGGTTGGTTGTATCTGTTGGCATTGTGAGATGAATTAAGGGACTGCATAAAGAGTAAATTCTAGTGACTTTCATTGCATCATAGGTTGAGTGGTTTGCCATTTTGCAAATAAGTATTGGGTTTTAACTTCTGTGAGGAATTTGAATGTTAGATTGGAGTACGTGTCTCGAACTCAGAGTGACTCTAGAGCTGCTTGAGTTTAAGTGTACTCTGCTGTGGTCATACAGATCCCTACAAAAAAAAACTCAGCTTGTTTTATTGTGTTAACTGTAATGTGCCAACAGATTGCACTAAATAAATGGAATGTCATAGAAAGTAAAAAAAAAAAAAAACAAAAAAAAAATGTGTACAATGAATACTTCTAATTGCAAACCTTTCAAGCATTTCTTCAGTAACATGCAGTGGACGTGACCCTGACTTTTATGCTTCTGCACTATCCCTTTCAAGCATTTCTTCAGTAACACGCAGTGGACGTGACCCTGACTTTTATGCTTCTGCACTATCCCTTTCAAGCATTCCTTCAGTAACACGCAGTGGACGTGACCCTGACTTTTATGCTTCTGCACTATCCCTTTCAAGCATTCCTTCAGTAACACGCAGTGGACCTGACCCTGACTTTTATGCTTCTGCACTATCCCTTTCAAGCATTCCTTCAGTAACACGCAGTGGACCTGACCCTGACTTTTATGCTTCTGCACTATCCCTTTCAAGCATTCCTTCAGTAACACGCAGTGGACCTGACCCTGACTTTTATGCTTCTGCACTATCACTCATCCAGGTGATGCAGAAAACCCTGACTTTTTATGCTTCTGCACTATCACTCATCCGGGTGATGCAGAAAAACTTCATATCTGGCAGCAAATTAACAAGTTTTTGGCAGTCAGTTCCACCTAATGCAGTCTTTCCTGCCTTTCTGTATCATAAGAAAGAGCTTCTAATTCCAACATCACTGTAAGATGGCAAAATTATTTTAAAGGACATTGTCTGCCAACATGTTCTAACAAGTGACATATTATTGAATAGACATAAACATGCATATGTACACAAACCTAAGAAGTGACAGGTTAAAGGGATGGGGGCACGTAACCTCCTTAGCATGGGTGATGAGAATAGTTCTTACTGGGAAACTACATAACCATTCATCTTGCAGCCGTGTGGCACAATGACGTAATCAATATCTGATGCAAGATTTTCAGTATCACAATAAAAAGCTTTCAGTTGAGCAGTGAGTGTAGGACAGCAAAATCATTTGTGAAGGACATAACTGATTGACTTGTTCTGACAAGCTGTGCAGTCCAGTGAGAGACAAATGCAAACGTGCATAAGTTGTCCAGGACGCAATAGTTTTTAAAAAAAAGTGTGAAAAAAAAACACCTTTTAAAGTAGACTTGGGCTGATAAGTGCCCTGATACTGAGAGACAAAAATATGTATATGTACACAAGCCTCCCAAGAACACCATTACAGACCCTTCAGGCACCCCACCCAAACGCCTGATATAGAACCTGCGGAACTTGACTTCTTACAAGTTTGAAACCTATAACTACAAGACCCAGTATTGCAAAAATAAGTAGTGATCCTAAAGGAGAACAATTCAGTGTTCTTAAACTTTTTTTTTTTTTTTTTTTTGCTAGGGGGCAAGCCTCCCACACCCATGTTTGTTTATATTATCTGTGTAATGTTGGTTTACCTTGTTATGAAGCAGCCTCAGAATTTCAGTTTTCAGACATTTAATTTTGCTGGTCTGGGTCCAGCAGTTAATGATTTCTTTATTTCAGATAGCTACCACAGGACATACTGATGTATGACTGATTTCAGTTTAGCATCATTTTTCTGTTTTAATAACACCACCCAAAAATCAACTATTGTAGATTATCCTGCCAATATCCTGGCAGATCGATTTAGTGCCAACTTCACCTCCCCCTCACCCCCTAAAGGGCCCATCTCAATACCAAAAGATTGCCAAATTCCAGTAATCACGGCCACACAGGTAGAAACCGCACTCTCTCCAAAGCTAAGAGTACAGCATCCATTGAACCAGATGATATCCTGGGCTGTGTACTGCATGAACTACAAAATGAACTGGCACCTCACCTAAGTGTCATGTTTAATCATAGCCTCAGCTCAGGCTTCGTGCCCACTGAGTGGCGTACAGCTACAGTTATCCCACTCCACAAGGGAGGATCCACCTTGGATCCCAGGAACTACCGTCCCATCAGTCTGCCGAGCCTGATCTGCAAGGGCATCATGGATCTGGAATCCCAGATAAACTTGAAAAGCTGTGCATAAATCCCTACGTCACTTGATGGGCTGCCAACTGACTTACTGACCGAACCCAGACTGTAAAAATAGACAACTCCAAATCCAGCTCCAGACAAATGGAGTACCTCAGGGTTCAGTCCTGGGACCGCTGTTGTCTGGCATCTACTTCTCTGAAGTACAGGCCAACACTAAGGGACTCTAGCTAACAAAGTTAGCAGTTGACTGCAAACTGGGAGAAATTATTGAATCCCCAAATGATGTGGATATTCTACAAAAGGGCCTTACAGAAACAGATGCTTGGTGCCAGAGCCATGGGCTCAAGCTTGATGCCAAGAAATGTATAGTTATCCCCTTTGGGAAAAAACATGTACCCGTGAATTACCACATAGGTGGCAGTACACTAAACACCGAAAGTGTGATGAGAGACTTAGGGACACAGGTGGACAGTGGTCTCACCTTCGATAACCACATCGCCACAACAGTCAGGAAATCCTTCTGTGTGGCACACCTCATCAATAAGGGCTTTTCATCTGGAAAAAAGGAGGTAATTGTCCCACTGTACTCATCCCTCATTAGACCCATTATAGAGTACAACGTCCCGTTTGGTATGTACCTCACAAGACATCTGCAACAGCTGGAAAGGTTGCAGAAATACCTCGCTGAAAGAATCACAGGCCTAAAGCAGATGCCCTATGCTGACAGTCTAAAAAAACTCCAGCTGTACTCTGTGGCATATCATCTACTCGGAGGCGATCTCTGCTTAACATACAAGGACATGTCAAACCCTGAGCTGTTGGACATGCTCCACTTAAAGAAATCTCAGTTCCCTCAGAGCCACACGCTCCAGGGATTTAAACCTTATCACAATGAACTGACCCAGAGACTCCCCGTACTCTGGAATAGCCCTCTTCAAAAGGAACCTTGACGATTGAAGGAATTTCCTATCTGTCGCCCTGCTAGACAGGGGTCCAGGGAAGAAATATCCAGGGTTTTGTTATGGCTAGGCTTGTATAGGCCCTAGGGCCGATAGCCTAGTACCAACCTATGAACCTATTTAGTGGTAGATAAAGTAATTTCCAACTTAAAAGAAGGTTATAATTATTATGACTTTACTTTGCTTGCCAGTACCACTACTACAGCATATTAGTTTTTTACTTTCTTGACTGCACAGAAGGTTATATAGCATACCTGTTTAGAATGTCTACATTTTCGTTCATATTTTAGTTTCTCACTCATAAAATTTCTGGTTTTCTGATGTTTAGTGACTTCAGTCTTCAGTGATGTTTTTCAGAAAATGCATAGTAGCATTTTTATGTTGAGAGCAATATTTCAAATCTGTACTTGAGTTTGGGCATTTGGCTTCCACCTCCCCCAATTATTTTTGCCTTGGTCTGCATTTCTGCTCTGACTTTGAGAGATATGCTGTACAACAGTAAGAAAGCGTACAGCTTGTGTGTGTAATACTGGACTAAAGTATGAATTTTGTTTTGTACTACAAAGTATGTGCCCAAAAGACAGCTAGTCAAATTATTAAGGAAAATACTAAAAGTACTGCTATAAGGAACAAAGGAATAGACAATACCTCTCAAAGTTCCTAACACAAGAAATCTGGACAGAGCATTAAATAATGGGGGGCAGAGACCCAAAAATAAGGAGCGAGATTAAATTTTGCTCTTATAAACTTAGAATTTTGTTAGATTAACAGGTTTCTGTTGGCTTGCATTTTCTGAAGTCAAATGTATGTCATTGTTTAGTGACTTCAGTCCTCTGCATTTTGTCAGAAAAATGCACATTTTAAGAGGAAAAGATCAAAAATGAGAGGCAGCAATCTGGACATTTGAGAGGTATGGAATGGACTAGTACATACACGAGCTGCAAGCAGTCTTTTGGAGTTGCAAAAGATCTAAGATTGTCATAAATTGGACTTTTACAGACTTTGTGAGACTTTTTTTTAAGTAACCAAGTAATTAAGGATACAGAGGCTTCACAGGCCAGGTTACAAATGTTTGCTGGATTGCAGTGCAAGTCTATTGGATTACTGTCAGGCTGGAATTCGGTGTGTAGCCTTTGAGGTTTTTGGTAGTACAAAAAACATAATTACTGATCTGATGATGTAAATCTTTGTTCATTAATTACTATTAGGACTACGGCCGTTCCCAAGCTTGCGCCAGCCAAAAACTCTCGGCTAAGACCTACCCGTAATGCCCCTCTCCTAGTTACTCCAGATCTCGTTTGCCGCGTTCCTAGTCAGACATGCTAGCCATCTCTCTCAAAGCTAAGTAGAACATTGTCATTTTTAAGATAGTTTCTCTCTAAATTTTTTTAGTCAATTTAGTCTTTTCTCACTGTCGCCTATAACCTAATTCTGTTCCGTACCCTTTACCTTGGTAATTTAATTTCTACCATTATTGGTACTGTCCCTCTCTCCTACATATGACAGGCCCTTCCTTACCACTCGTGGTATTTTTTTAATACCCTTGTTGGTGATTCTTTCACCTTTTTCTCTCCCTTATTTTGTTTTTTCTATAGGATAGCCTTGTTGCCTTACTATGTCAGACAAAGCTAAGTTGGGGTTTAAACAGTGTGACAAGTGTGGATGTAAGATGCCCAACTCGGACACACATGCTCGTTGTGTCTACTTTTTGGGCGTGGATCATATTAAAGCCGATTGTAACATTTGTGCTAGTTTTAGTAATCGTACACCAGCAGAACATAAAAATAAGCTTATTTTAAAAGGTTTAATCAAGACACCTTTTTCGGATGCTTTATCTTGGTCAGAGGTCTTGCCCCTTCCAAAGACTAAAAAACAGGAAAAACTGAGCCACTCTGTTCCTGCATCTCCATCAGTTATGGAACCGAGTTGGCTCCGTGCTTCACCAGTGCCCTCGGTGCAGACCTCTTCGGCACCAGGTTCTGTATCTTCTCCCTCAGTGCCGTCCATAATATTCACCCCTATTTCGGTTCCAACCTTGGCACCACTGACTTTGGTGCCATCCTTGGATCCAACATTGGCTCCTGTGACTGTACCTGCTTTGGCACCATCCCCGGCCATGGTGCCGACAGTTTCTTTGGCTCCATCGGCTCCAAAGCTCTAATATCTGCCAAGGGCAAGATACTGTCCAACTTGCAACCCTTTTTTTGGGGCAGAGATTTAGCCCCTTTCTATAAAAACCAGATTCTCCTTCACCAACCTCCTTTAGATCCACTAGGAGTTTTTCTGAATTAGATCTAGTGCGGGTTGTGTACCAGCTTCTGGCAGCTAGGGGATTGCCCATTCCTGCTAGACCTTCCGTCCCTCTTGGCTCGGAATCTTTTACTACATCTTCCCCTGTTTATCCTCCACTGGCCTCTACCCAGATCCCGGAGATCTCGGTACCAATGTCCACTGTGGTGCATACTGTCTCTTCTCCAACAGCAGTTTTTCTCCTGTCGGCACTGACCACCCTTGCTGCATTGGCTCCGGTGGAGTTGATGCTCTCTGAGCAGTGCTTGGACAGTCTGTACCTTGGTACCAGGCGGTACCTAGCCTGGCACCTATTTTCTTGCTGGTGCTATGTCCATGGCTCCGACTGCTTCCAGTCCTCTCGGAGGTCCTCACCTGGAGGTGGGCTCCTAAGGGCGGGGTGTGACCCCGGTTCCGAGGTTGTCCTTCCTGGTTCTGGGCTCCCATCCCTCCTTGGGCGGGCCTGCTGTCCAGGTGATGGAGAGGGTCCTTGACTCTGCAGGCTCGCAGTCAGCACCAATGACATCAGTATCAGAACCCCCCCGGCATGCACCTCTCTCAACCCTCTATTTTGGGACCCTGGGCATGGGAGTCGCAAGACACCCCCCCCCTTTGAAGGGAACCCTTTCTCCGGATTCCTCCTCAGAAGATCCCACTGGGGAAGCCACCCCGGAAGAAACGGTGCAGGAGGAAGCACCTTGATTCCCCGGAGGATTTTGTCACTGAAGACACTGATTGTGATGAGGGGGAAGGGTCCCCACGGTCTTCCCCCAGACAGCATCTCATTCGGAGACATTCTCAAAATCCTCAAGCAGCGGGGAGACTAAAAGTCCTCTAACCCTTCTGAGGAATCGGTGTTCTTGCAGGCCTTCCGTGCCTGGCCGTCTACTTCCTGGGTGACTCCACCGGCAGATTACCTTGTTAAGCTCATTGTGCAGCATGCCTGGAAGGCCCCGGACAACGTAGAACCTGTCCCCCAGAGGCCAGATGAAATTTTATCTATACCTGAAGACCAGCCCCACTGGTCCAAGCAGTTGACAGTTGATTCTATGGTTGTAGCGGCGGCCACCAAGAGGGAACTGGCAGAAGATAGTTCCACTGTCCATCCTCTGAACAGGAAGTCTTGGACCATGGACAGACTAGGGAAGCGGACCTATGCTTCAGTGACCATCGCCATTCGGTTGCTGAACTGTCTGGCACATTTTACTTGCCTCCAAAGAGACCTAATTTCTGAAATGTCTTCCTCTTTGATGGGGGTACTGCCTGATGAGGTGCGTGACACTGTCTCCTCGCAGCTAGCTACACTTGAATCCATCTTGAACTCCTCGATGCGTTTGATATCTCACACCACCGAGGGGGCAGCTCGAGCTGCCGCATCAGGCATTGTTGTGAGATTGGATGCAGTTGTGTGACTTCGCAGACCCCTTTAAGTCTTCCTTCGTCAATGCACCTGTTGACGAATCTGCACCTTTTGGACCCAAAGTACGAGACACACTTGCATGTAGTGAGAAAGACAGAAAGACCATGTCTGCTGTGGGCATATGCTTTTCCAACCCCCAGAGGTCCTACTCCAGGAACCAGAAAGGAGGAAAAATGTGGTTCAAGATATCCCAAGGATCTTTTTGTGACACTCGTGGTGAACAATTCCCCCCGGGGCAGAGGGGGCAAGTCATATGGAAGACTCCCCTTTCATGGTAGGGGGGGTCCGCATAACCAGGGTGCTAGAGATTCTATCTTCAACAGACCCTACCAGTGCTCCTGAGCAGCGGCCTGATTTGCTTTCCTCTGGAAGCAGTCTGGGGTCGTTTTTGTCTGCACCTACCAGCCTGGCATCTTATTACTACCGATGTTTGGATGCAGAGAAAATCCAGAGGCTACCAACTACCATTTGATTTAATTTGCAGACCCGTCAAATGAATCCCCGATGTACCACCCAATCAGAGGGAATTAGCAGCCTTAGAAGTAGAAAAGCTGCTAAGAAAGAGTCATCCCACCAGACTAGATAGGATCCGGGTTTTACTCTAGGTTCTTTTTAGTGCCAAAAAAGACAGGGGGACTGGATACCAATCCTGGATCTCAGCGTATTGAACAAATTTATCAAACTTAAAAAATTCTGGATGGTCATGGTACAGTCCATTCTTCCCTTCCTAGGGAGGGACAACTGGATGTGCTGTGTAGACCTCCAGGACGTGTGCTACCACATAAAGATGGATCACTGCTCCCGGAGATTTCTCCGCTTCTGGCTGTGAGCCAATCACTACCAGTTCAGGGCAGTGCCATTCGGTCTCTCGACAGCTCCCCCCCCCCCCCCGAGTGTTCACCAAATGTATGTCAGTTGTGGTAGCTCATCTTCGACTGCAAGGATTCCAGGTGTTTCCATATTTAGACGATTGGCTCCTTACCGCTCCGACCAGGAATCTCCTAGTCCGCAGCCTCTCTTACACTCAAGGTCTCACTCCGCTTGGGGATTACAATCAACAAGGGCAAATCTCAAATGTCCCCAAGAAAGACACTGGAATTTATTGGAGCGGGCTTTGACGCAACATCCTGTCAAGCTACACCCCCCCCCCCACAGGCTTTTGAAAATAAGACACCAAATCCAAGATCATCTTCCTCAGACCTGTGTACCAGCACGTCCTGAAATGCAACTCTTAGGCTCCTTGGCAGCTGCCATTACATTAGTACCACTGGTGAGGCTGCACATGAGAATCCTGCAGTGGCTCCTTTCCGCACAATGGTAGTTTCTAACTCGCCCACTCGACCACATGATGTCTTACAAATCGTTGCAAGGAAGAAATGCTATGGTGGATGAAGCCACAAGCGAATCTTTGGTGTCGACTGTTGTCTTCCCCATCCCACGTCCACGGTGACCACGGATGCTTCCCTGTCAGGGGGGGCATTTCCAGAGAAAGATGCTCTAATGCAGGAGCCTCAGCATCGACGGTCACTGCACATTTAGCAGCTATCTCCAATTTTCATAATGGACTTGATAATTATTCGATTATGTCACACTGCCTATGCAAGACATTTTTGAAAGGAGTATTGCATGTTAAACCTCCGGTCAAGCCTCCCTTAGAACCCTGGGACTTGACTTTTGTGCTTCAGTCTCTCACAGGTCCTCCTTTCGAGCCCTTTGATTCATGTGATTTAAAATTTTTGTCATGGAAAACCTTACTTTTAGTAGCACTTACCTCAGCGAGAAGAGTATCTGAGCTGCAGGCCTTGAGTGTCAAGAGACCTTACTTGATCTTCCACACAGATAGGATGTCCCTTCGTACTGACCCTTCTTTTTTGCCCAGGGTCTTTTCTGGATTTTCCATTAACTAATCTATTGACCTGCCGGTTTTCTTCCTTCAGCATTCTAATAGAGGGGGAGTACCTTTTGCACACCCTTGATGTGCATCGGCAGCTTCATTGTTATTTGAACAGGGCTAAATCTTTCAGGAAAACAGATCAGTTGTTTCTGGCCTTAGCAAGACCCAGATTTGGTAAACCTGTTTCCAAAGTGACTTTATCCTTCTGGCTTAGAAACATCTTTACCTTTATCTACCAACAGAATAAGCTATCCTCCTCACCTTCCAGAATAAAGGCTCATTCTACCAGATCTATGGCTACTTCAGCCTTTCATTCCAGAGCCTCTATGAATGATATCTGCACAGCAGCCAATTGGGCAAGACCTCATACCTTTTTTATCTCTGATTACAAATTGGATTTGTCCTCTAGGGGATGAGCATCTTTTGGTTCTGTGGTGCTCAGGAATATCCTTCCTTAGGGCCACCCAGGACTCAAGTAGCTGGGGACTTGGTCCTAATAGTAATTAATGAACAAAGATTTACAACTTCAGATAAAGAAGTTATGTCTTACCATAACGTTCCATCTGTGTTGTAGACCTTTGTTCATTACGTCCTACCCTCTTTCCCCCTGCCTGTACTCCTGGTGGACTTTAGGAACTCCTGGTTAGGGTATTTGCTCAGACAGAGCCTTCTATTATTTTTCTGTTACTACGTCTATTATATAGACAGTAGTACAGGAGTGAGTACATGGTAAAAGTGCGACAAAGCAAATAGTTGTACTAGTTTCATTGCAAGCAGGGCTCCATTCGGGCTGCCCAGTTCTACCAAATTGTGTTTCACATATTTTCTGATATAGATTTACTGGAAATGAGTTCTGAAACTGATTTCTTGGAGCATCTGTTAGTATTTCAGAGCTAGTATGCATGTTTGTAATTGCTTTGACTAGAAGCAAGTCTGTAGTTCAGTGGCTCTGTTCTTGTGTGGGATGAGTCATGCTGAGTTATGCTATTTTAGTGAAAATCTGTTTGTGACTTATGAAGGCAAAGGCAGTTAAACATGGTCACCTAGTAGTATATGTTGCTTTCCTGAGTAATGCTGGTGGATGAGAAGAGGTGTTTCACTGTGGTGTGAGTAGATGGTTGTGGTATTTACAGAACTGATAAGGATAACCTAGTATGAAAACCACAGTGAAGTTCAGTTGTGTGCCAGTTAGGAGCGCATTCATCTTGTGTGGAAGAGTAGTTTAGTAATCTTCGATTCTTTTTTCTTGGCTAATAAAAAGAAACCACGACTAATACACAAGCTCAGTCTGTTATCAAAGACCCCTGTCCCTAATGAAAAGTCAAACACACAATTTCTTCTTTCTGCCAGTATTGTGTAGGGGCAGTAGGACGACTTTATTCAATGAACTGTTCTTTGAGTGTTAGTACTAATTGTAGCTTGATTGATTTAGACTTTTCAGTGGTGCAGCTGTAACAAGGATGTTTTCAGGTTGTTATATCAAGGTATGAAGGTTGTTTCCCCTACTCAGATGCAGGATCATTCAAGGATATGTAAATAAGTGTAAATTTATCTTGCTGAGTTGTGGCAGATGCTAATAGTAAGGATTTAGTTGTTATGGATTTAATGACCCATGAGTGGTGGAAAATAAGGTGGAGTGGACATAATCCCATTTGTTAGTGTGGAACAGTCAGTTGGTGAGTATGAACTGCCTCAACTGGCAAGTTGCACCTTGGGCTTTGGCCCACACAACATATGTTGCATGGACACTAAAGAGGGAGAAAAGGACCTGTACCGATTGGCTAGACAGAGGGACAGAGCTGGGAAAGATGTGCAGCAGGTAAGGGTGATAAAGGACAGTGAGGGAAACGTACTCACAAGTGAGGAGAGTGTGTTGAGTAGATGGAAAGAGTACTTTGAAGGGCTGATGAATGAAGAGAATGAGAGAGAGACAGAAGGTTGGATGATGTGGGGATAGTGAATCAGGAAGTGAAGCAGATTAGCAAGGAGGAAGTAAGGACAGCTATGAAGAGGATGAAGAATGGAAAGGCTGTTGGCCCAGATGACATACCAGTGGAAGCATGGAGGTGCTTAGGAGAAATGGCAGTGGAATTTTAACCAGTGTGTTTAATGAAATTTTGGAAAGTCAGAGGATGCCTGAGGAGTGGAGAAAGTGTTTTGGTACCTATCTTTAAGAATAAGGGTGATGTGCAGAGCTGCAGTAACTACAGAGGGATAAAATTGATCAGTCACAGCTTGAAGTTATGGGAAAGAGTAGTGGAAGCTAGGTTAAGAAGGAAGGTGATGATTATTGATCAGCAGTATGGTTTCATGCCAGGAAAGAGCACTACAGATGCAATATTTGCTCTGAGAGTGTTGTTGGAGAAATACAGAGAAGGTCAGAAGGAGTTGCATTGTGTCTTTGTGGACTTAGAAAGCATATGACAGGGTGCCTAGAGAGGAGTTATGGTATTGTATGAGGAAGTCGGGAGTGGCAGAGAAGTATGTAAGAGTGGTACAGAATATGTACAAGGGTAGTGTGACATTGGTGAGGACTGCGGTGGGAGTGACAGATACGTTTAAGGTGGAGGTGGGATTACATCAAGGATCAGCTCTGAGCCTTTCTTATTTGCAGTGGTGATGGACAGGTTGACAGATGAGATTAGACAGGAGGCCCCGTGGACTATGATGTTTGCAGATGACATTGTGATATGTAGTGAGAGTAGGGACCAGGTTGAGGAGACCCTGGAGAGGTGGAGATATGCTTTAGAGAGGAGAGGAATGAAGGTCAGCAGGGCTAAAACAGAATGTATGTGTGTGAATGAGAGGGAGGGTAGAGGAATGGTGAGGATGCAGGGAGTAGAGTTGGTAAAGGTGGATGAGTTTAAGTACTTGGGATCAACAGTTCAGAGTAATGGTGAATGTGGAAGAGAGGTGAAGAAGAGAGTACAGGCAGGGTGGAATGGGTGGAAGAGAGGTGAAGAAGAGAGTACAGGCAGGGTGGAATGGGTGGAGAAGAGTGTCAGGAGTGATTTGTGACAGACTGGTACCAATAAGAGTGAAAGAGAAGGTCTACAAGAGGGTAGTGAGACCAGCTATGTTATATGGGTTGGAGACAGTAGCATTGTCGAAAAGGCAGTAGTCGGAGCTGGATGTGGCAGAGTTAAAGATGTTAAGATTTGCACTGGGTGTGACAAGGGTGGTGGAATGGATTAGGAATCAGTATATTAGAGGGACAGCTCAGGTTGGACAGTTTGGAGGCAAAGCAAGAGAGGCAAGATTGCGTTGGTTTGGACATATGCTGAGGAGGGATGCTGGGTATATTGGGAAAAGGATGCTAAGGATGGAGCTGCCAGGTAAGAGGAAAAGAGGAAGGCCTAAGATGAGGTTTATGTATGTGGTGAGAGAGGACATGCAGGCGGTTGGTGTGAAAGAGCATGATGCAGAGGAATGGAAGAAATGGAAACAGATGATCCGCTGTGGCGACCCCTAACGGGAACAGCCGAAAGAAGAAGAGTGTTGCTTTGATGTCTAGGTGCTAGTAAGGCTGTTTGTGACTCCTCATCAAGAACAGTTAAGTATGTACATAACAAATTTTCTACCATCTTGCAGTGGCACAAAATAAACAAAGGTTACTGACTTAACATTTTATAGCTAAAATGCGTGGAATATTTTGGTCCTTCCAACACCCAAGTATCCTTTTGAACAGTGGTAGACGTAATGTGGGTATTGGAACTCGGAGACTTAAAGAAAGCCCCTTGTGTTGAATCTGTCACAGGTTTAGTGAAGAAATAAGTCTATCTTCTAAAAGTACACAAATTATAGAATATTCCAGGACGACGAACGGTTCCTGCTTATTTCATGATGTTCTAAGTCTTTGGTTGGGGGTGATGTGAAGCAGTATCTTAGTCTGTTTGAGTGCAACTTATTTGACAATTACTGCTGAAGTAGTAGTTATATGATTTTTTTTTTAATTAACTGGCACAATTAAAAATTTCACAGATGTCAGAAAACTAAAGATGCAATCTGTGTGGTAAATACCATGCCTGATTATTAAGTTTGGCTTTATTCAGTCCCGTTATTTTAACCCAGGCTTCTCGCTTGTGTTCTGTCTCTGGTCTTGGTGGACTCCTTTGTAGTCTCCAGGCTCATTCCTTCTTTTCTGCCTTAGTTGTTTCCAGACTTTTTATCTGTTTTATTTATTTATTTTTAACTGGTACTATCCATCTGGCAAGACCCATTTTATCTAAGGCTGGAGGAGCAAAGCTCCAAGCATTTAAACTCAAGAAGTGTAAGAATATAGTTTGTTTCTCACATATAAAACACATTTTGTAATTTTTGAATATAAGGTTGTACACAACATAGAAGTAAGTATTTAAACATTTAGGCAGAATGGCATGCAAGTGGCACAAACAAGCCTGTAGTAATACATGGTCATGGTCGCAATTATAAGTAAAATGTGTATTCAGAAAAACAGGAAAGATTGGGGATGGGGTGTAATGAATTCAACATCTAAATGTAGTGCTAAGCTTAAAGCAATATGTTAAAAGACCTGGTGAGTAGTACCACAGAATAAGAATAGGACATAAGTGAAAGTTGTTAATATCCGATGATAATTTACCTTATGTCTTTGAGTAGTTGTTACTCCATTGTTACTCCAGTAAATAAGCCTTAACAACTCCATTATTGAGATCGTACCCTCTGCCAAACTTCTTGGTGTCACCATCAATGACCACCTAAAATTCAACACTCTCATCCAGTTAAACATCAAGAAAACCCATGTAAAACTAGGCCTACCGTACAGAAACAACCACTTCCTCTCTCCCTCTGCCAGACAAACTCTGGCCACTACCTATCTCCTTCCCCCTCTTTTGTATGACACTCCTCTGCTTACTAATTTATCTTCCACTCTTACCTCCAAACTGGAAGTATGCTACAGTAAAATCTCCAGATTCGCTACCAAAGCCAAATCCTCCTCTCATCACTGCATCTCCCTTCACTCTTTAAACTGGCTTGAACTCCCCAATCAACTTGACTTCCTCCAACTCACCACAGTCCACAAATTATTATTCCAACCTAATAGCTACCCTGTACTATCTAATATTATATGATCATGTACCCCTCTCAGATCCCTTAGATCTACTCACCAGAACCTAATTTGTTGTATCTTTCGGCTTTTTCCCGGTTAGGGGTCGCCACAGCGGAACTCCGGTCCACTAATGATTGGCAGTGGATTTTTACGTACCGACTTGCCAGGCCTGACGTACAACCTTCAACGAAGGTACGCCCATTCACGCACGTCTCCACACAGAAGACGCTTTAGCTGAGAATCAAACAGGACAACGTCTTACTGTGAGGCGACAACGCTACCGCAGCACCAAAACCTAATAGCCGTCCAAAAACCCAAGCGCCCAGCTGGTCAGCTTCTACTATCCTTTTCCCTAGCTAAAAAAATGGAATGCTCTGCTCTCCACACTGAGGACCTGTGACCACCATAACACCTTCAAAACTCAACTTCATTCCTACCTCTATCTACACAGGAAATGTAACCGTACTCTCCATCTCATACCTCCCAAGCTCTCCTCTTCCTTTTCTCCTGGCTAACTTCTCTCACATATATAGAATGTTTATGTAACTAAACAGTGACATCTAGCCATGATACTGTTGTGCCTGATTTTCTCATGAACTAATTTATAATTTTTGTACTCTGCATTGAATGCTACCTGTTGATTGTAATGCACATTTTTCTTTGTAATTCATCATGTAATGTAACCTTTGTATTGTGGAGCTTTTCTCCCCGGGCCTCCACTGAAAACGGGCTCCCTGAGCCCGGTGGTCCTCCCCGGTCATCAAACTGGAATAAATAAATAAATAATTGTTGCAGGTCTGGTTGCTTTCTGATTTAAAGCTTGTATGAATGTATTCATATTGGGAATACCTCAGGCTGTGAGATAATTTGTTATATATTTTACTTGGGGCAGTAGAATAATCACTTTGTGTTCCTTGATCTAGGGACAGAAACAGGTTTGCCTTCCAGATGGCCAGATGTGTGTGATAGTTGTGTAATACTTTTTCATGGGTTCATAGGTGTGTACTAGGCTAATGGCTCTGGGGCCTTTACAAGCCTAGCCATAGGATTACCCTGGCATAGTGCCACCCGACCTTAGTTCCCAGTGCTTCTGTCGAGTAGAGCCACTGGAGTTATCCCTGGGGTGAATTTTCTGTTTCCCATCCACTCATCAAGATTCCTCTTCAAGAGGGTCAGTGAGCTGCTCTGCTTGACATGTATGGGGGAGGCTGTTCCATAGCATGGGCAGTCTCTGGGTTATGAACCTGTATCTCCAGCATGTTCTGTTAATTATGGTAATGAGGTTGAGTTCTCTGGAGCGTGTGTTGCAGAGGGATTGGGATTTTTTTTAGATGTAGCATTTCTAACAGGGCTGGGTCAGACATGGCTTTGTAAGTCATGCAGAGATCGCCTGTAACTAGGCGATATGAAAGAGAGAATGGTTGGAGTATTTTGAGTCTGTCTATACAGGATAAGTGTTTAAGGTGTAGGATTCTCTTTGTGAGGTACTTTTGTGGCCTACCCAGTTGTTGCAGGTGTCTAGTGAGATACATGCCAAATGGGGCATTGTATTCAATGACTGGCCTAATGAGGGAAGAGTAGAGGGAGACGATGACCTCTTTCTTCCTGGATGCAAAAGCCTTAGTAATGAGATGGGCCACATAGAAGGACTTTCCTACTACAGAGGCAATGTGTTGATCAAAAGAGAGGTTGCTGTCAACCTGTGTTTAGAGATCTCTTATAACACCTTCTGTGTTCAGTGGACTATCATCAATGTGGTAATTCATGGGAACCGGGTTTTTCCCAAAGGGGATGATGACACATTTTTTGACATTGAGCTTAAGGCCATGGTTCTGACATCAGTCGTTGGTATCAGTGAGGCCATTCTGTAAGATGTCAACATCACTTGGAGAGTTAATAATGGCTCCCAACTTGTAATCATCTGCGAACTTTGTCAGCCAGAGTCCCTTAGTGTTGATCTGGACTTCAGAGAAGTAGATTCCAAACAGGAGAGGAGGATCCAGGACCGAACCTTTTGGGACTCCACTTGTGACTAGTTGGCAGTCTGACTTAGAACCCACAGCGTGAAAGTAGCTAACTCAATCTGTGAGCCAGTTTGCAACCCACCTAGTGATATAGGGGTTGATGCCAAGCTTAGTGAATTTTTTTATGATTCCTGAGTGGGGAATAGTATCAAAAGCCTTGGGCAGATCAAGGTAGGCTGTATGAACCACCTTGCCTTCACCCACAGCTCTGGTGACTGACTCTAAGTCAACCAAGTTGACTAGGCATGATCTACCCTTCACAAAACCAACTTGTGTGGGATCTGGAGTTTGGAGATTCCCTATATCCTTGTTTATTAGGTCCATGATGCGTTCCATAGCTTTGCATATCAGACACATCAGGCTAATGGGACAATAGTTCCCAGGGTCTGTAGTCGCTCCTCCTTTGTGGAGAGGGATGTCTGTAGCAGTGCACCATTCAGTAGGGACAAAAGCCTGAGGTGAGGCTGTGATTGAACAGGGCACACAGGTGAGGTGCTATTTCACACTGTAGTTCATGTAGAACACAACTAGGGATATTGTCAGGTCCCATAGAAGCTGCATTCTTGGCCAGTGCTGTTTTAACCTGTGCAGCGGTAGTACTGGGTGCTTGGCAATATACTGGTATTGTGATTGGTCCTTTGGGGACATAACTATAAAAGGCCTTGTGGTTGTCTTTACTACCGTCTGCAATTCTGATGTTCTTCGTTCCACATTGCTGCAGTCCTTACTATTGGGGTAGTCCGCTGTCCAGTCGGCCCGAATACCAGAGTATATGGCTGACGTCGGTCAGGGCGCATTAGACTGACGTCAGTACGTCAGGGTACTAATGCGCATGACCGACGTCATATCCTCAGTCTTTTTTGCCGCATGGTCCGATGCAGAAGCAGTTTTGCGAGTGCAGGTTGGCGTTCTGAAATATTTCGAGCGGAGTTACAGACCGAATCACAGTAGGCTAAGTACCCAGTTGGGGAACATTTTGGTTTTTTCTTGCCTCAGTATTTAACCGGATGTTAGAAAAAGTGAATAACTGTATTTCTTGTGGGAAACAGATACCTCATAGGGATTACCATACCTTGTGTATACCTTGTTTAGGGCCTGAGCACGGCGTTGTTGGATGCCGCTCTTGTGCTAGGTTTAACAAAGCGCACTATTAAGAGGAGGTTAGACTGTGCCAGGTTAGTGTTTGGGAAGCGTTGCAATTATAAAATGCCGTCGGATGCTCCGGCCGCTTCGATCAAGAAGCGCCAAGGACAAAACAGCGAAGCCTAGGGTTGATGAACCGGCAGTCCCGGACGTCGGTTCTTTAGAAGACTCAGTGGAGCCAGAGGTATTGCCAGGAGTTTCTTTGGAGTCTCAGGCAGAGACTTTACTGTTACAGGATGTGCCTTCTCAGGAGGTAGGCCAGGCTGAGGGGCTTCTCAGGTAACTGTTCTTCCCTCTCTTCCCAAGGTAGTTAGAGCCTCTCCTTCTGTTGCCAAAACTTCTTTGAGAGGTAGGCCAAGTTTAGCTTCAGTGGGGGCTTCTCCTAGCACTTCAGGTTCTGTGCCTAAGAAACATATGCTTAAAATGGCAGAAGATTTGATTACTATGATTAGAGGTTCTATGCCCCCTCCTGATAAGAGGCCTAGGGTGGAACCTGAGTTTGAGTGTTTGGAACAGTATTCAGAGGCTTCAGAGTCTTCTGCGGAAGATTTGCAGGAGTTTCCTCCTTATTCTGATTCTGATGTGGATGATTCCACTCCTACAGCTTCTCCTCCTGAGGATTTCTCATTTTCAGAGACTCTGCATTCCATGAGAGAACACTTTAAATGGGAAGGCCAAGATTACTCTGATTCCAGGAAAAGGCTTAGGGAATTCTTATTTTACCCCAACATAGGCCCTTAGCTATACCTCCTGTGTTGAATGTGGTGGAAGATGTTTTGCAGAGGCTTCCTGAACCCTGACTCTTTGCCTCCTGCTCCTGTTAAACCTGATAGGTACTATAGGGTGCCCGAAGCTCATAAGTATTTGTTTAAGAGTCCTAGGGCGGATCCAGAAACTGTTTCTCAGGGGCCTAAAGGTGTTAAGGCCTCTGTGGTTAAAAATCCTGTTCCCACTGATAAAGAGGCAAGGGCTTTGGATAGGTGGGGAAAGAAAGTGTATACTTCTTCCACTCTAGCCATGGCCGCGTTGCATTGTCAGTTTCACATGCTAAAATATCAAAATTATCTCCTTTCACAATTGAAATCTAAGGTGGATGCTTTAGCGGCAGGTATTGAGTGTAAAGAGTTGCTGGATTTAGTTCATGTGTCTGAACAAGTAGGTAAGCATTCTTTGCAATGTGGTTTTGATGCTGTACAGGCCTCTTCGAGGGTGGCTGCTACTAGTTCTGTTTTTCGCAGGCATGCCTGGTTGAGGGATCAGAATTTAGCTGAGCATGTTAAGACAAGGATTTTGGATGCGCCTTTACAGTCTGATGTGTTGTTTGGTTCGCCTGTGGAAGCAGTTTTAAAGAAAATGGAGGACAAAGCTAAGTCTATGCAAACTGTTAAAGATTTTTGCAGGTGCAGCCACCAAGTTTAGTAGAAATTGGCCTGCTAAGGGGTGGACATATCCTGCTTATGACTCCCAGTCTAGGGGTAGGTCTAGACGTGGTAGGGGCAGAGCTCAAGGTTCTTTTAGGCCTAGAACAGGGAGTTCACCTGCTCAGACTTCTGGTGAGGGCAGGGGTCAGTCCTTTCGTAAACAGACCCAATGACCTGCCTTTTCAGCTGCCAGAAGATTCTCGTCTGGCAGCTCCTTTGGGAGGAAGACTGTCTCTTTTCAAAGAAAATTGGGATTTAATTACTCAAGACAGATGGGTGTTGGATATCATTCACCACGGTTACAGGTTTTATTTCCATACATTACCCCCTTTCAAAGGCATGCCAGACGTTCCTCCTCCACAAAGAAAAGAGGCTCACAAGCAAATTTCTCAGTTACTCCAGATGGGGGCCATTCAGCCAGTCCCTGTATCAGAAAGGGGCCTAGGATTTTATTCTCGCCTGTTCCTAGTACCAAAGAAGGGGAACACGTGGAGACCAATTTTGGATTTATCTCTCCTCAACACTTATCTGGACATTCCAAAGTTCAAGATGTTGACGTTACAACAGCTTTTACCTCTACTGGGCAAAGATCACTGGATGGTAACCTTAGATCTCAAGGAGGCTTATCTTCATGTGCCTATAAGGCTAAGTTGCAGGAAGTATCTGCCGTTTCGAGCTGGAAATTTTCATTATCAGTTCTCTGCATTGCCCTTTGGCTTATCTACTGCCCAGAGTATTCACAAAGGTGCTGGCCCCAGTGTTAGCTTACTTCAGGCTCCAAGGAATTCAAATCTATCCTTACTTGGGCGACTGCCTGATTCTGGCTCAAGAAAAGGAAGACCTTCGACAGCATCTGGAATATGTTATAGCAGTGCTAAGATGCCTAGGGTATTCTGTGAGCGAAATAAAGTCCAGTCTAGTACCCTCTCAAGACATGTGCTTTCTGGGTGTGAGACTGAATACAGCAGCCCAGATGGCCTTTTAACCCCGGACAAACAAAAGAGTCTATCACATTACTTCCATCAACTATCTCATCAGTCCGTGCTGACTGCAAGGACAGTCCTTCAAGCATTAGGGTTCATGGCATCTTGTATTCTGGTGCTTCCCAATGCCAAACTGCATATGAGGAAGCTACAATGGTATCTCAAAATGTATGGACACAGCACTGCCAGGATTTGGACACTGTCATTCAAATAATACCTTGCCTTCAAAAGAATTTTTGTGGTGGGCTCAGGAATGTCACCTAAACAAGGGACTCTCTGTGACCCGGCCAGAGGCGAGTCAGATTTTAACGACAGATGCCTCGGACATTGCTTGGGAGCTCATCTAAATGGAAAGTGGATACAAGACAAGTGGCCTGCCAGACTACAGCATCTACATATCAACATGAAGGAGATGTTAGCAGTCCAGTTTGCATTAATGGCTTTCAAGGAGTTACTTCTTCCAGGGCAGGTGTTGATTCTAACAGACAACACAACTGTCATGTGGTACATCAACAAACAAGGGGAACACATTCTTACCCATTGTGCAGGCAAGCAATGATTTTATGGGAGACTGCGCTCAGCTTGCAACTAACTCTTCAGGCAAGGTTTCTGCCGAGCACAGAACTCCTTAGCAGATGTGTTAAGCAGACAAATCATGGATCCCCACGAGTGGAAACTGGATCTTCATGTATTTCAAAGGTTGACAGTGTCCTGGGGAACTCCAGACATAGATCTGTTCGCTTCTCCACTAAACCACCAGCTGCCAAAGTTTTGCACAAAGAGGTTACATCACACAGCTTGGAAAGTGGATGCTCTCTCTTTCAGTTGGGAAAATCTTCATGTGTATGCGTTTCCACCTCTTCCTCTTCTTCCAAAGGTGCTTCTAAAGGTCAGACAAGACAAGCCAAGGATGATTTTAATAGCTCCAGATTGGCCTCGGCAGCACTGGTACCCATTACTGAGGAGTCTGGTAAAGAAGCCTCCATGGCCTTTACCCTTGATTCCGCACCTGTTGTCTCAGAGAGGCCACCTGCTCAATGTCAAGCTTCGCTCTCTTCATCTAACAGCATGGCATATTCTGTTTTGAGAGACAGCCGGTCTCAACTTCCTCAACAAGTTTTAAATGTGATTATGGAAGCTAGAAGACCTAGTACAAGGAAAGTGTACGCAGAAAAATGGAAGAGATTTTTATTTTGGAGTGCAGCAAGGAATTTGGATATTTCTGAGCCTAATTTGAGTGTGGCTCTTCAATATCTTACTGAGTTATTGGACAAAGGTTTGTCCTTCTCTTCCATTAAGATTCATGCTGCAGCAATTTCAGCTCACTATGATTGTGACCCACCATTGTTTTCATCCTTTGTTCAAGCAGTTTCTCAGAGGGGCAAAGAATATAAGACCCCACGTAGAGCTCCTACTCCTGCTTGGGATCTCAATTTTGTGTTGGAAAAACTTACTCTACAACCTTTTTGAGCCTGCGGGTACTGCTGATTTGAAATATTTGTCATGGAAGACTGCTGTTCTGTTGGCTATTACTTCTGCAAGAAGGGTTTCTGAGTTGCAGGCCCTTATGGCAGTAGAGCCCTTTCTGATTTTCCATAAGGATAGGGTATCATTACGTACTAATCCTTCCTTTATGCCTAAGGTGGTTTCTAGTGTGGCTTTAAACCAAACTATTCATTTGCCCACTTTCTATGCAGATCCCCAAAATAAAGGGGAAAAGATTTTGCACACTTTAGATGTACATAGGCAGTTGCGTTATTATTTAAGCAGGACTAAGGACTTCAGGCAGTCTCAGCAGTTGTTTGTTTCTTTTGCTTTGAGTTCTCAGGGCAAGCCTGTGTCTAAGCAAACTATTTCTAAGTGGATTGGGTTTTGCATTTCATTTTGTTATTCCCATCATGGCAAGGAGATTCCAGCTGGGATTAGGCCTCATTCCACTAGGGCTACTGCCACTTCAACAGCATTTCTAAGGGGTGGCAACTAAGGATATTTTGGAGGCAGCTACATGGAGTTCAGTGCATACTTTCTCTAAGCATTATCACCTTCCTCTCTACTCTAAGTCTAGGGCTGGTTTTGCCACAGCTATTTTGCAAGGCATGTTGTCAGCTCCTGCTTCTTTATGATTTGCCAGCCTCCCTTACCTCTGCTTTGGGATTCTACCCAATAGTAAGGACTGCAGCAATGTGGAGCGAAGAACATAGTACAGTTTTGTACCTACCATAAATGTAGATGTTCGAGGATCCACATTGCTGCAGTCCAATCCCTCCCTCCTTCCCCTCTGTGTTTAGGGGTGGTTGTGTAGGTGAGGTTATATGTTGATATTTTTGTATATATTTCTGTATATATTGTACATATTTTTGGTGCAGGTATTTTGGGCCTTGTCTTTTTAGGGTCTTCTGACATCTGGGGCAAGAAAAGACTGAGGATATGACGTCGGTCATGCGCATTAGTACCCTGACGTACTGACGTCAGTCTAATGCGCCCTGACCGGCGTCATATACTCTGGTATTCGGGCCGACTGGACAGCGGACTACCCCAATAGTAAGGACTGCAGCAATGTGGATCCTCGAACATCTACATTTATGGTAGGTACAAAACTGTACTTTTTCATAGCTAGCTTTAGAGGATTTGAAGAAGTTTCTCAACTTTTTGTTGAGGCTGATAAGGGAGTTTTTCCATTCTTGGACTTCACCTTATTCTGCATCAGGTTCCTCCTTCTGTTGTAGAGTTTGTTTATGGCAGGGGACCAACAGATTGGCTTCCTTTTTTTGGAGGAGAGCGTCTTGGTTCTATTGGATATGGCGAGATCCATACATTTGTGTACGTGTTCATACAGTGCATTGGTGTATGATTCTGTATGGGTGCCGTGAAGTTAGCCACCTCTGATTTTAGGAGCCCAAAGTTAGCTTTAGAGAAGTTTTTCATGGTGGTTACATTTGTGGGGGGGATGGGGATGGGAGGGATGTGGATTTCCAAGGCAATTAGTTTGTAGTTGGATCTAACCAGGGAGGAGCTCACTTATTTGTGTAGAGTAACGGCCGCTCATGTTAGTAATGATCAGGTCAAGGATGTTGCTACCTCTAGTGGGGGTAAGAACGAGCTGGTCCAGGGCATTGGAATTAATGAACTCCAGGAAAAGTTGGGGAACTGTATTGGTACATGAATAGTTTACCAGTTAATAGAGGGGTAGTTGAAGTAGTCTAGTAAGAGTATGTTAGGTTGGACCCTAATATTCTCCAGGGTGCTTAGGAACGTGGAGTGCGAGTCTTGGGACATGGCTGAGGACCTATAGCAGGCTGCGACCTCAATCGCTGTCTTACCCAATGTTAGTTTGTATTTACGATGGTGAGATATAACTCAGCAAAATCAGGACATGCTTTGGCTTCCCTGGAAAGCTGCTGACGACACTTGGCTGGATGTTGCAGTTGTGTTAAGAAGCACTTGTGCACTTGCAATGTGTGCCAATGTTGATGGGATGGAGCACAAGAGAGTGAGAACAAAATTAGTAGTGTTGAATTTTATAGCTTGTGTGTCTGACGCAAATGTGCTCCTACATTTTTTCTTTCAGGTCTCTGCTAGGTCTTGGAGTATGTGTGCTCTCTGAGAAGACTAGTCATTGGCATGCAGTACTGCATGGGATAGCTGATGGGAACAGATTACAGGTATTGCAACAGTGTCTTGTAACACCGAGGGGTACAGATTTGTCCAGTGAACCTAAGGTGGTTTAATATAAATGATAATGGCCAATGTTGAGTAGAAGAGGTCATATGCCGATTCCCATTGGGGGTCTGAATGTACTCTGTAGGGTTTCCCATGCAAGCTTTAATTTATGTCAGAACAGTGGATGAGGCTTCCTTAACATATCACAGTCTTGCCTTTTGAGTACATGTTTTGGCCAAGTGTTTTGGGGGAAGGGCATTTCTTTGTAGTGAAAATTAGACTGAGTTTTTTTTTTTACTGCCATTTCAAATGGAAACAATGGGTAGTCTCTATCCCCTAGCCAGCCATTTTCTTTATTTTTCAGGTATTGCTTTGCATCTTCATTTGTCAGCTAGTACATCTGCCATCTGCTGGTGCTGCCCTTAAGCACTGTTGAGGCAGTTAGTCATTAGCTGCTGCTCAAGAATATTTTTCAGTGTAATGTGCAGATGTAATGGGATCCTATCTCGCCTACATTCATAACAGATGGGTTTGGCCACTATACACTAGAACGAAGTCTCTCATTGACTGGGCTCCCCCTTATCCCAGCATGCACAACACCTGCTTCCCCAGATCTCGTTTGCCGCTTTTCAAGCTGGACGTGGTCTCGACTTGGCTGGAGCTAAGTGTATTTTCTTCACCTTTTTGGTCTTTTTGACTAGGGTTTCTGTCAGTTTTTCAACAAACAGCTGTTTTAACAGCTTTGTGAGCGTTTGTTTCTCAGTTTTGTGAATTTTAGGATTTTATATTTTTTTCGTGCTTCTAGTATACTGGGCAAGGCCCGTTTAAATTAGAGGGCCTTTGCCCTTTGCTGTGTGTTTTACTTTGGTTGTGTGACTGTTTTTCCTGTTGTGTGACTGTTTTTCCTGTTGTATCGGGCTAAGCCCGTTTAAGTTAGAGGGCTTTAGCCCGTACTTTAGTCTACTTCTGTGTACTGTATTGTAGCGTTTTCGATCTGTTATCTGTTTTTCTACCTGGTTCAAGATGTCTAAGGAGCAGAAATCAGGGTTTAAAAAATGTGCTAAATGTAATTATAAAATGTCTATCACAGACAGCCTGCGTGTACTGTTTAGGGCCCAAACATCTACAAGATACATGCAGTGTTTGTCACGCTTTTTCTTCCAGGGTCCTTCAGGAAAGAAAAAACAAGCTAATACTTAGAGGTCTTATTAAGCCTTCATTTGAGGAAGCGTTGGCTTCATCTCCAGCTTCTAAAAAGAAAAGATTGTCAGCTCCGACCAGCCCGTCGGGCCCGACACCCAAGAAACATAGATAGTCGGCTCCGACCAGTCAGTCGGACCCAACATCCAAGAAACATAGATCGACCTCTTCTTCCTCGGCTCCAATGGCTTCGGAGCCGATGGCTGAAGGGTCTGCCTTGGTGCCTCTTTCCTCGGCTCCATTGGTGTCAGAGCCGCAGGTTAGTGCACCAAGAGGCCAATCACCTACTTCGGCTCCTTTGGTTTCGGAGCCGTTGGAGGTGTGCAGCTCAGACTCTTCCCCCTCTGCCCCGGAGCCACCTTCGGCGCCGACACCTTTACAAACGGTCCCGATCTTGGATCCGATAGTGTTGGAACCTTTTGGAGCTGGTCCCCTGTTTTATCGGGCCGAGGCAGAAGTCTTCGGCCCCAGTCTATTTCCTCCAAGTCCTCTAGGTTGTCGGATTCGGATTTGGATAGGGTTATCCAGAGGCTGTTCCAGTCCCCAGTTTTTACTAAAATGATCTCGGCTCCAGCCCACTCTGCTTCGGAGCAGATTCCCCATTCCGTGCATTTGATTCCTCCTCCGACCCCCTTGGAGCCGTTGGAGTCGGTGCTGGTAGAACGTAGCGGAATCGTCCAGTCGGAGCAGAGACCCCCTCGGAGTTTCTCTGCTCCGACCTTCATTCCTACCCTGTCCTCGGTGTCAGGGTTTGGTAGGTCTTCCTCGGTGGGGCGAGGCAACACTGTGGAGCTGGCCTCTTCTATGCCCAGTCTTCCCCTCGGAGCATCGGCGCAGGTATTCCGGTACCGTCATGGTCTCTCAGCAAGTGCCCTCTGCAGAGTCTGGAGGTCCTGCTTTTGAGGCAATGAGGAGTCGCTGGCCATGACCTTGCCGGTTCAGCAAGTTTCTACCTCACCGTCCCTAGATCTGGGTACTGGTGCCTCTGGTGACATTCTTTCCCACGACAGTGGGGCCCCCGGGCCTGAGGATACCCCTTAGAGGGTTCCCTTCTTCGGGGGTCCTTCTGAATCTGCCGGATGAACCCCAAGGAAGAAACTGTGCAAGAGGAAGCACGTTGATTCCCAAGATGAGTCCGTCACTTCAGATACTGACCTCGATGATGCGGAGGGGTCCCCCAAAATCGTCATCGGATGACGTCTCCTTCTCGGATATCCTTGAGATCTTGAGACAGAGAGGCGATTGGCAATCCAAAGCCCCTACCGCTGAGGAGTCAGTCTTCCTCAAGGCCTTCGGGGCCCAGCCCTCCTCCTCCTGGGTGTCTCCACCCTTCGAGTTGTTAGATTTAATCTCTCGGAGGGTATGGGAGCATCCTGATACAGTGGAACCGGTGCCTGCCAGACCTAATAAGTTCCTTTCAGCCCCTCCCCAGAAGGAATTCCTCACTAAGGGTGTTGCAGTTGATGCGATGGTGGTGGCATCTGCCACTCAGCAGGACGTGGCAGAGGCTTCAATGTCTATTCATCCTCCTAATAAGGACTCTAGGAGCATGGATAGATGCGGAAGCCCTTTCTTCAGCGACCTTTACCCTGCGGTCGCTGAACTATCTCTGTCATTTTACCAGGCTCCAAAGGGACCTCCTCAAGGAGTTAGGAGAGTCTCTTGCGGGTAATCTTCCTGAGGCGTTAGCCCAGACCGTAGGCGCCCAGATGAGTACCCTATCTTCTATAGTCAACTCGTCCATGAGGCTCATTTCCTATGCAGCCGAAGGCGAGAAAGCTGCTGAACAGGAGTGGCTCTAAGGAGACAAGCCTGGTTACACTTGTGTCCACTTGCGGAGGCCTTTAAGTCTTCCTTCGCCGACGCCCCTTTTGATGGGTCCTCTCTGCTTGGACCCAAGGTGAAGGACACACTTACTCGGTGCGAGCAGGAGGGCAAGACCTTGACTGCCGTTGGGGCCCGTTTTTCCGCTCCCTCTAGACCTTACCCCAAGGCCCAGAGAGGAGGGAAAATGTGGTTCAGAAAATCCCAAAAGTTCTTCCCTACTCCACTGGGTGATCCCCCCTCTAGAGGCAGGGGGGGGAATTCAGGAAGACGCCGCCCCAGAGGTGGCAGAGGCTCCCGTAACACTGGAGACCGCAATTCCTTTCGTGGTTCCACCTACCCTCAACATCCCTAGGATGTGGCCCGGCTGTGCTTCTCCGGAGCCAGTCGGGGTCGTTTCTTGAAACACCCACAGGCTTGGGAATCTATAACCAAGGATCAGTCGGTGCTTCGCATTGTAACCGGAGGCTTCCTCATCCCCTTCTTCAAGCCCCCTCCTCCTACAAGGAGAATCCTGGACGTGCCACCCAGTCAACGGGATCAAGCAGCCGTAGAAGTTTCAAAGCTGCTAAGCAAAGGGGTCATCCAGCCCGTCCCCACCGACCAGATCGGATCAGGAACTTACTCGAGATTATTTTTGGTGCCAAAAAAGACAGGGGACGTAAGGCCCATTTTGGACCTAAGCTCATTAAATCGTTTTGTGAAAAAGTCTAAGTTCTGGATGGTCACCCTTCAGTCCATTCTCCCGTTATTGGAGAAGGATGTCTGGATGTGCTCCATAGACCTCAAGGACGCTTGCTATCACATTTTGATACGTCAAGAGTCCAGGAGTCATTTACGCTTCCGCCTAGGAACCAGTCATTTCCAGTTTCGTGCACTGCCCTTTGGTCTCACCACAGCCCCCAGGGTGTTCACCAAGTGTCTGGCAGTTGTGACAGCTCACCTGAGAAGTCTAGGATTCCAAGTGTTTCCCTATCTAGACGACTGGCTCCTCACTGCCACCTCCAAGCATCTACTGATTCGAGTGCTGATGGCCACAGTAACTTAACTTTGGGTCTCTCGCTGGGAATCACTTTCAGTTGGGAAAAATCTGTGCTGCAGCCATCTGAGCGTATCACCTTTATAGGCGCAGAGTTAGACACAAAAAGGATGCGGGCATTTTTGCCATCAGAAAGCATTCGGGTCCTACAATCTCAGATTCTAAACTTGTTACCCAAGTTTCGAGTTCCTGCCAGACAGATTCTTCAGTTATTGGGCACGATGGCCGCGACTATTCTCCTAGTTCCGTTAGCCAGGCTGCACATGCGGGTTCTGCAATGGCTATTATCGGTTCAATGGTCGTATCAAGATCTTCCCCTGAGCCATTTGGTTCTGATTACGGGCAGTTGTCGTCGGGACCTCAGTTGGTGGATGCGTCGGTCCAACCTGGACCGGGGGCGTCCCTTCGCCCTTCAGCCCCCAGTTGCCACAGTGACCACGGACGCCTCCCAGATAGGGTGGGGGGGGGTCATTATCTGGACAGGTCTGTCCAAGGCACTTGGCAGGATTGGGCGCACCTTCACATCAATGTCCTGGAAATGAGAGCGGTGCTTCTGGTTTTGCAAGCACTTCATCATGCTCTCCCCCAAGGTACTATTGCCATTCTATCCGACAACATGTCGGTAGTTTGGCACATAAACAAGCAGGGCGGAACCAGGTCCTACCCCCTTTGCAGAGAGGCCGAGTGTGGCGCTGGGCCATAGCTACCCAACGTTTCTTAGTAGCAACGCACATTCTGGGGAAAGCCAATGTTATTGCAGACAGGCTCAGCAGGACTCTCCTGTTGCCCCACGAGTGGTCCCTCAACAGACTGGCTGCGCAGATCTTCGCCAAATGGGGTCTCCCTTGTTGCGACTTGTTCGCCAGCCCCAACAATGCGAAGTGCAGAGAGTTCTTCACTTTGACTCCCTCCCAGGGTCAGTTTCCCAGGGACGCTCTAGCCCACAATTGGCACCCTGGTCTGCTTTATGCCTTCCCCCCGATTCCCCTTCTCCCGAAGGTGATTCAGAAGGCTCTTCATGTAGGGAGCGACATGATTTTGGTCGCCCCACACTGGCCCCATCAGGTTTGGTTCCCATTCCTTCAGAAGTATGCGGTACAGGGCCCTTGGATTCTGGACCCAGTGCCGGACCTGTTGTCTCATCAGTCGGGACACACTCATCCGTCCCTCCGGTCGTTGCGACTGGCTGCTTGGTTACTCCACTTCCATCCTTAGTTCGAGATAACTCTCTTTCTTCAGAAGTGATGTACATTTTGTCCTCTTCCCACAAGCCGTCCACTGTTAAGCTGTATTCCAGCAAATGGAAAAGGTTTGCCCTTTGGGCCCAGCAGCGAGGCATTGATCCTCTTACGGCCCCAGTTCCGCAGGTCTTAGAATTTCTAGCTTCATTGTTTCATTCGGGCTCTTCAGTCTCCACAATTAAGGTTCAACTAGCGGCCATCTCTAATTTTCATGTTTCCGTAGAGCCTTCCTTAATGACAAACAGACTTTGCAAGTCCTTTCTTAAGGGAGCTTGGCTCCTCAGGCCTCCTATGGCTCATCCTGTGCCCCCTTGGGACTTAAATTTGGTTCTGGCCTCCTTAACTGCCCGTCCCTTTGAGCCGGCAGCGACTTGTGATATAAAATTTCTGTCTTGGAAAACCCTTCTAGTGGCAATAACGTCTGCTAAGCGGGTTTCAGTGCTTCAGGCTCTCTGTTCTACTCCTCCTTATTTGATTTTTCATAAAGACAGAGTTTCCCTCCGATTGAATCCCTCCATTTTGCCTAAGGTAACATCTCCTTTATGTATTCAGCAATCCTTGGAGCTCACCGTTTTCTTTCCAAATTTTTCTAATTGAGCAGAATATACCTTTCAACAGTTGGATGTTCACAGGCAACTGCGTTTTACTTAGATAGGACCAGTCACACACGAAAATCTAACCAGCTGTTTGTGTCTTTTGCGGAGAATAGGTTAGGTTTACCAGTTGCCAAAACCACCATAGCCAAATGGATTAAGGATTGCATCTCCTTCATTTATTCCCAGTCAGGCAGAGAGTTACCTTTCCCACTCAAGGCTCATTCTACCAGGGCTATGGCCACCTCTGTAGCCTTTCACTCCAAAGGTTCAATAGATGATATTTGTGCGGCTGCTACTTGGTCTTCTCCGCACACCTTCATTTCTCATTATAAGGTTGATGTGGCTTCCCGAGGCAGAGCTTTCTTTGGTTCCGCAGTTCTCAGGACTGTGTTCCAATGAGCCACCCGGGATTTAGGTGCTAAGGACGCTGTCCCATCTGTTATGAATGTAGGCGAGATAGGATCCCATTACATCTTTTAGTTATGTACTTACCATAACTTCGGATGTATGGGATCCATCTCGCCTACATTCATACATACCCACCCTCCTTCCCCCTACCTTTTGGATTTGGAGGAAATATTGCTCTGGCTGAGCTCTTTTCTTGAAGAGCTCTAGTTGGTTACAGTTATTGGTATGTTTTGTTTTTTCTGTACCTGTATGAATGTATGAAAGCGAACAAACAAGATCTGGGGAAGCAGGTGTGTTGCATGCTGGGATAAGGGGAGCCCAGCCAATGAGAGACTTCGTTCTAGTGTATAGTGGCCGAGTCGGAGCCGATGGATCTGCTCCGAACCCATCTGTTATGAATGTAGGCGAGATGGATCCCATACATCCGAAGTTATGGTAAGTACATAACTAAAAATTTCTTGGGCCTGTTCATTTTCAAATAACATTAGACTGCGACATAAGCCATGTATGTGTAATAGTGAGTTGTTATGGAGTTCGTCATCATGATTGAATCTTTTTTACTTCTTTTGAGTCTGTCTTCTCGTC
This sequence comes from Protopterus annectens, assembly GCF_019279795.1. Lineage (NCBI taxonomy): Eukaryota > Metazoa > Chordata > Ceratodontiformes > Protopteridae > Protopterus > Protopterus annectens. The sequence goes on along the minus strand of NC_056751.1, from coordinate 630,625,881 downwards.
TTTCTGTGTCATACGTACAGAGTAACTGATTGGGCTTTTGTGCCATTCAAGCCAAGTTCAAGATTTTGGAGGTGATTGTCATGACAAGGGCAATGAAGCAATGGTAGACTTGTAATTTCTGTTGCCTGCAGAAGCAGTAGAAATGTAAACCTCAATCTTTACAGGTGATTTCATTTTAGCCTTTAGTTAAAATAGAGAGAAGCTGTCAGATTTTTACAGCAGTCTGCTTTGCGAAGTTTTAACCATTGAGACCATGCTGCTCTCTGCATCATTTTGTCTGTTAATGCCTGGCCGTTGCTCTGTTCTTGAGCTATAATGTTTCCATCTTTTCCTGTTTAGCAGCAAGCTGTTGTACGATAAGTAAGAGTAACTTTCCAAGCACACACCAGTGGCTGATTTCATTCCTCCTTTTGCTACTCAACATCTTGCGACTAGGGATATGTTTCTTTTTGGTGTAATTCATGCTTGATACATTTACTGGAAAGAGTGCAAGAGAGCAGCAAACTGTCTTTTTGTACAGTTGCTTGCAAAATTTAGCTACCTGTGTAGCATAGCAATTACTTTTTGATTGCTTGCTGGTATAAGCAGAGATTTTGAAACCTCATTGCTTATCACGAAAAGTGATTGCTATGAATAGGGGGTGGCTTTCTTTGGATAAGGGACCTAAACCTCAGCACAAAAATAAACAGGACATGCTGGAGGGACAGATTCATTTCCCAGAGGCTCCCCTCACTCTGGAATAGAATCCCAATTCATATTAGACATAGCCCCTCGCTGACCCTCTTCAAGCAAAATCTGGACGCGTGGATGGGAGATCGCAAATTTACCCCTGGGATCTCTTCTGTGTCCCTGCTAGACAGAGGCACAGTAAACTAATCTTAAAAGGGTACCTTCTGTGACCTACGTTAGAGGCACAGTAGTAGTAGCCCCCGGGCTTGTGGAAAATAGGGCCCAGACCGCAGAATCCTTTATAAACGCATTCTATGAACACCTTCAGGAATGCATGGATCATGCGATCCCAAATAAAACCAAGACCCAATCCTCCAAAGGCAGACGTCCTGTCTGGTGGACCCCAGCCATAAACAAACTATACAATAGAAGGAGGAAGCTACTAAATGATAGAGCAAAATCCCAAAAAGGGAAGGCATCACTGATCAGTATTAGCAAAAAACTACGGGCACTCATAAAATTGTCTAAGGTCAGCTTCGAGAGAAAAATTGCACAGGACACCAAGGATAATCACAAGGCTTTCTTTAGTTATGTTAGGAACCTGGGTGGTAATTCCCAGATATGCTCAGAATTAGTCCAAAATGACAAAAAATACACTGAACCCACAGACATTACCAACATCCTAGCTGACAGGTTCAGCGCAAACTCCCACCAAAGGGCAAATATCTATCCCAGCAGAGTGCTGCCCCTGACATCTCAGATGCTCAGGTAAGAGCCGCCCTCTCCAAAGCAAAAACACAACATCAATGGGACCAGGCGATTGTCCCGGGCTGCGTCCTACATGAACTCCAAGAAGAGCTAAACCCAAACATAAAACTACTGTTCAGTCTCAGCCTTACTACAGGATATGTGCCCAAAGAGTGGCGTACAGCAACAGTGGTCCCTCTCCATAAAGGTGGTGCCTCAACGGATCCTGGAAACTATCGCCCCATAAGCCTGACTAGCTTGGTCTGCAAAGCTATGGAAAGATCATCATGGACCTCATAAATAAAGATATTGGGGACCTACAGACACTGGATCCTACCCAGTTCGGCTTTAAGGGCAGATCCTGCCTCTTAAACCTGGTTGATTTCTTTGAAACAGTCACCAAAGCCATTGAAGAGGGGAAGGTGGTCCACACAGCCTACCTGGACCTCAAAAAGCCTTCGATACAATACCCCACTCGGGAATTATAGATAAGCTCACCAGCTTAAATATAAACCCCTATGTCACTAGATGGATTGCTTACTGGCTCAAGGACAGAACCCACATGGTTAGAATTGCTGGAGCCATGTCAGACTCCAAACCAGTTACAAGTGGTGTCCCACAAGGCTCAGTCCTGGGACCTCTCTTGTTCGGTATATATTTCTTGGAGGTACAGGCCAACACGGAAGGACTGTGGCTGACCAAGTTCGCAGATGACTGCAAACTGGGTGCCATAATCGACTCTCCAGCCGACACAAGCATCCTCCAAAAGGGCCTCATAGAAACAGACAACTGGTGCCAGAGCCATGGCCTCAAGCTAAATGCCGAAAAGTGTATAGTCATCCCCTTTGGCAAAAACAAAGTGCCCACAAATTACCACATAGGTGGTAATCCATTAAGTACAGAAGAAGTAATTGGGGACCTGGGAACCCAAGTTGATAGCAGTCTCTCATTTGACAACCACGTGGCCAAAGTGGTTAGAAAAACATTTTATATAGCCCACCTAATCATGAAGGGATTCACATCTAGATCAGGGGAGGTCATCGTGCCTCTTTACCCATCCCTCATCAGGCCCATAATTGAGTACAATGCCCCTTTTGGGATGTACCTTACCAGACACCTGCAGCAACTGTAAAGACCCCAAAAGTACCTCACTAAGAGGATCAAAGGGCTCAAACAGATGCCATATGCTGCCCGGTTAAAGAAACTCCAGCTCTACTCAGTGGCATACCGCCTGTTCAGAGGCGATCTTTGCCTGACGTATAAAGCCATGTCCAACCCGAATTAATGGACATGCTGCACCTCAGAAAATCAAATCCCATCGAGCTCGTGCTCGAGACTTGAACCTCAGCACTGAAATAAATAGGACATGCTGGAGGGACAGATTCATAACCCAGAGGCTCCCTTCACTCTGGAATAAAGTCCCAGTCCAGGTTAGGCAGAGTCCCTCATTGACTCTATTCAAGAGGAATCTTGATGAGTGGATGGGAGATCGTAGGTTTACCCCGGGTATCACTTCTGTGTCACTGCTAGACAGAGGCACAGTATACTAACCTCGAAAAAGGGCATAGCAAAATAAATTTAAAATGGGTGGCGAAAGCCAAACACAGTCTGGTTAGGCTTATAAATGCCCTAGGGCAGATAGCCTAGTATCTACCTATGAACCTCATATGCTATTCTTTTTAACGTGTTAAAACTAGTGTTTGATGCAGATGTGTTCATTTTGCAGTTATGCACACATTGTACTGTATTTGTGCCCATCTTCCAATGCAGCATATGAAATTTGAAGGTAGTTTAAAAAATGAAAATCAGCTTGCAGTTTTTGTTTCTTAAATGCTTAGTTTGCATTGCATAACCTTTGATTGTAAAAGGATTTCAGATAAACAGAAAATATGAGGTAGTGGTTGTCCAAGTAGCTTTTAGAGTACTAACTAACCTTGTCAGTTATAGTAAAATACAGACGTTATCCCATAGAATGATAGAAGGTGTGGACAGAAGTGCTTAATAGATGACATTTGGCCTTATGGCTAAGCTTATGGTGACATTTCTGGCGGAAGTTATGTTTTTGTTTTTGGTGTTGCAGGTCATTTTACCTCAGCAGAGGACCTGAACCTACTTATTGCCAAGAATACTCGTCTTGAGATCTACGTTGTCACAGCAGAAGGACTCCGCCCTGTGAAAGAAGTTGGCATGTATGGGAAGATTGCTGTCATGGAGCTTTTCAGGCCGAAGGTAAAAAGGCCATTAGAAAATAAAATTAAGTAACCAAATCTTTAGTATTGGTGTCTATCCGTGTTTTGTGTTCAGAAACAAAAGGTATATAAGCACATTCATATAACATGTAATGTACACACAGACACATATATACATTCACACACGCACATGAATACATTTTATTTGTTTGCATTAAATTGGAGTAAAGCAGTGATCTATCAGGACCATTTTCAGACCCTACCTTAGGACTGGATACCCTGAGTAAATTTATTTATTTCCAGTTTGTTGACCGGGAAAGTCCACTGGACCCAGTGAGCCCGTTTTCAGTGGAGGCCCGAGGAGAAAAGCTCCAACATAGCAAAATACAGTAAAGATTCAGAATGCAAGTAATTATACAGAATGCAAGTACACAACAGGTGCTCAGTACAAATACAAGATTATATGCAAATCAGAAGTATTTACAATATTTACATAAAAAGCAATTGTAATTATCAAGGTGTTGACATTAGTGAGCTGGAAGCCACGTTTGTAGTAACTTATTGGAACAAGCAGATTTTTGAGGTTGAAAGGTTGCAATGAAAATGGGTAGATTGTTGGTAGGGAGTTAATATAAGTAGATGAGATAAAGCATGGACATTGTAGGGATTAGTAGGGAGGGAAATTAGCTAAGTTGGAAGAATGCAGGTACATTTCTGCATAAAGGAAAGGTAGGAATGAAGCTGTGTTTTGAAGCTTTCCAAGTTTTCCATTATTCTTGGGGTAGGAGGAAGAGAATTCCATTTTTTGGCTAAGGAAAAAGACGAGTAGCTGTCCTGGTGGGCGGTTAGGTTTATGAACAGTGATTAAGTTTAGTTGTGCAGATCTAAGAGTTCTATTTGGAACATAGAGGAGAAGGATGTTTTTGAGGACAGGGCATTTGGTGGGGTTGAAGAGTAGTTTATGAGCTGTGATGAGTTGGAGGTAGTTCAGATAGTTTGGAAGATGTGAGAGTGTTCAATCTCGCCTTTGTTCTTACACATGGGTTCGGAGCCGATCCTCGGCTCCGTGCCGGCCGACTGCAAGCTCTGCATCGAGAAGAAGCTCGAGGACATCTAATACCCACAATCCCCCTCTGCCTTTACCTCAGATCTAGTTTGCCGCTGCTGCAGTACGCATCGCTGGAGACTAGCTCGGGGCTGTTCAGATAAGATTTTTTATCTATTCTGTACTATTTTCAGAAAGTTTCTTTAAATTCTAGTTACTTAAGTAAGAGTAGGTGTGTGAGAGTCAAGAATTCTCTATACTTAGAATAAGTTAACTTGTTAACTTCGAGTTAGAGTTTTTAGGGGCCTACCCTTCTTGGACTTGTGACTAAAACTTTGTAGTCTTGCCTTTTGGCAGTTATTACTGGATTAGACTTGGATTCGACTTCTTTGACTAAAACTTGTGGTAGTCTTGTTTTAGCTTATCAAACAGACTCTTATTCCCGGATTTGACATTTTACTGGATTGGACTCTTTACTGGACTGGACTGTCTTCTCATTTGTTAATATGTCTGAAAAGATGAAATCTGGTTTTAAACGTTGTCAGTGTGGCCAAAAATGTCGGTCACAGACAACCACAGTTCCTGTGTCTAGTGTCTTGGCCCTCTCCACTTACAAGAGGACTGCTCTATTTGTCACTCTTTTAGTGGGAGGGTCATGACAGATAGGCGCAGGAAACTGATGGATAGAGGATTGCTGAAACCCTCTTTCCAGGAGGCTTTGGATGCTTCAGACCAGGCATCCAAGTCTTGAAGGGTCGGCGTCGGAGCCAAAGACATCGGCTCCGAGCTCTTGAGTCTAGTTAGATCACCGGTTCCACAGACTTTGGGGCGAGTGTTCAACTGTTGGCAGTTTCGAGCCTCGAGTCTTGGAACGGTGACGGAGCTCCCTCCACCGACTCTGTTGAGGTCGGCTCCGTCTTCGATCCCCGACTCGTTCTTCTAGAGCCCTTTCCGACACCGTGGACCGTGTGGTGCAGAAACTTATGGAGCATCGGCCCTGTCAAGCTTATTCGGTCTCCTCTCAGTTGATGTCGAGACTTGAAGGCCTGCCACTATCTCCATCTGTTCCTCCTCCGAGACCTGTTCAGTCTTGGAGCCGGAAGAAGCTGACGTGATGATTGTGGAGCCCTCGGTGCCAGAACCATCTTTTTCTCGGTCGGCACCGTTTACCTCGTCTCCATCCGATCCGGTACGGAGTCTCGGGCCCAAGATCTGTCCTTGGTTCCGGGACGAGTCGGACCGATGTTTGATTCCGACTCTCCCTCTCAGGGCCTCGGCACGGATCGATTCGGTTCCGTCCTCGGGTCGGTGCCTTCGGTTCCTGTTTGGGGATTCTTCCCATTTCTTGAACCGGGGATACCTCGACTCGGGACCCGGGGCCTTCGACCTCATGAGGAAGGTGTTGTCTCATGTAGCCACCACATCAGCAGGTACAGCTTCTCCTCCCCACAAAGGACCGTTATCCTCCTCTGCACCCACGGCCACGTCCAAGCGTCGGGCACCAGTGTCTCAGCCACCCTGGAGGTGCCCCTCTTCCTCGGAGGCTTCTTGGATGCTCCCCACGAAGAAGTTCCTAGGAAAAGACTGTGTAAGAGGAGACACTTGGATTCTCCACAAGAATCCTTGACATCTGATACTGACTTAGATGAGTCAGAAGGGTCCCCTAAGTCACCTTCAGAGGATGTCTCTTTTCTGACATCTTGGAGATCCTTAAACAGAGGTGACTGGCAAGCCCTCCCCTTCTGAGGATGAGTCAGTTTTGCTGAAGGCATTTGGTGCCGTCCTTCCTCCTCCTGGGTCACTCCGCCCTTTGATGAGTTAATGGAATTAATTGCTCGAAGGCGTGGGAGACTCCTGACAGTGGAACCTGTCCCTAGGAAGCCAAATAAGTACATCACGGCACCACAGGACAAAGCTTACCTTACCAAAGGAGTTCCAGTAGGCGCCATGGTGGTGGCAGCTGCCACGAAAAGGAGATGTCGGAGTCTTCCTCATCTGTCCATCCGCCTAACAAAGATTCTAGGACCATGGACAGATATGGGAAGCGCATTTTCAGTTCAGCGGCTTTCTCTATCGTTCCCTGAACTATTTGACCCATTTTACCGCGTTTACAGAGGGATCTAGTCAAAGAGCTGGGAGATACCCGCCAGGGTGCTACAGATGCCGCTGTCGCAGAGAAAGTTACAGCGCATCTCAACACCCTTCGTCCATTGTGAACTTCGTCCATGAGGCTGATATCCTATGCAGCGAAGGATCGAAATAGGGCAGCGGCTTCAGCGATTGCTCTTCGTAGGCAATCCTGGATGCGCTTATGTTCGTTCTTGGAAGCCTTCAAGTCTTCCTTTACTAACGCCCCATTTGATGGAGCCACACTTTTGGCCCTAAAGTAAAGGAGACCCTTACCTGTTGTGAACAGGAGGGAAAGACTCTGTCTGCTGTCAGTCCGTTTTCCACCCTTCCAGACCGTACCCCAAAGGGCAACGTGGTGGGAAAATGTGGTTTCGAAACCTCAAGGATCTTTTCCAAACACACAGGGTGATGCCCCTCTAGAGGCAGAGGGGGCAGAGGTGGAAGACGCCGCCCTGGCGGCAGAGGGATCCGCAAAACCAAGGTGACAGGGATAACCTCCTGGCAAACCTTTCAGCACTCCTGAGAGGAGGCCCGACTGTCCTGCTCTGGAGGCAGTCGGGGTCGCTAGCTTTATACCCTCAGGCCTGGCAAAACCTTTCTTCAGACAATTGGGTAAAAGCGTTGTTACCAGAGGTTACAAAATCCCATTTCTATCCACCCCATTCCAAAGAAAAACTCCCAGATGTACCACCCCATCTGCGAGACCCAGCAGCTACAGAAATTTCAAAGCTGCTAAGAAAAAGAGTCATCCAACCAGTCCCAGCGGACCAAATAGGATTCGGAACTTACTCAAGGTTCTTTTTAGTTCCAAAGAAAACAGGGGACTGGAGGCCAATTCTGGACCTAAGTCATCTCAGCACCTTTGTCAAGAAGGAAAAGTTCGAATGGTCACGCTTCAATCGATCCTTCCATTCTTACGGAAGGACGACTGGATGTGCTCAATAGATCTGAAGGGCACATACTACCACATCAAAATGGCCAGGCGTCCAGAGATCACTTGCGCTTCGGCTGGGAGCCAGTCACTATCAGTTCGAGCCCTGCCCTTTGGCCTGACCACAGCCCCCAGGGTCTTCACCAAATGCATGGCAGTGGTAGCGTCTCATCTGAGGCCTAGGATTCCAGGTGTTTCCGTATCTGGACGACTGGCTCCTGTCTGCCACCACCAGGCGTCAACTGATACAAGCCAGGGATTACTCCCTACAACTTTGTACACACCTTGGCATTTCAGTAAATTTGAAAAATCTTTGCTACAGCCATCACAGCATATCTTATTTATAGGAGGCGGAATTGGATGCAGCGTCAGTTAGTTCTAAAACTTCCGACAGAAAGAATACTAGCACTTCAATTCAACATTTCCCTTCTGCTGTCGTCCAGAAAATCCCCAGCAAAATTGTTCTGAAAGTTTTGGGTCTCATGGCAGCTTCTCTCATAGCAATACCATTGGGAAGACTGCACATGAGAGTGCTACAATAGCTTCTATTTGCACAATGGTCATTCCAACAACTTCCACTGACTCACGAAATGTTGATAGCGAAAACATGCAAATCACACCTAATGTGGTGGTTACAGACTTGCAACCTATCCGCGGAAGACCATTTGTGCTACCCACACCGTCAGCGGCGATAACCACGGACGCTTCCCTGATAGGGTGGGGGGGCATCTTTCAGGGACAGACAGTCCAAGGCGAATGGACCAATCTGGAGTACAATCTGCACATCAATGTTCTGGAGTTGAGGGCAGTGTTTTGGCGTTGCAACACTTTGCTCCCCTTCTTCCTCCAGGGACCATTGCAGTTGAGACAGACAACATGTCCGTAGTCTGGTACATAAACAAGCAAGGGGGAACCAGGTCCTACCAACTATGCAGAGAGGCCATGAGAATTTGGCAATGGGCAGAGTCCACGGTTAAGCTTTCTGATGCAACGCACATCCCGGGGTCATCCAACGTCATAGCCGACAGGCTGAGCAGAACAATACTATTGCCTCACGAGTGGTCCCACAAACAGTCAGTTCTTGGAAAAGATTTTGCAAATGGGGCCAGCCTACCTGCGATCTGTTTGCGTCTCCAATGAGCGCCAAATGCAGGAGCTACTTTGCCCTATTACCCCTCAGGGATGTCCCAAAGGGACTGGTGCACGATTGGCCCCGGGTCTCCTATATGCTTTTCCGCCATTTCCCCTGATTACAAAGTTTCTGCAGAAAGCAAACAACCTTCAGAGGACTATAATTCTCATTGCTCCGTTCTGGCCTCGTCAAATTTGGTTCCCCTTTCTCTTGCATCACCGCATTCGGGGACCTTGGATGCTGGACCCAGAGCCAGATCTACTGACTCACTCGTCAGGAGTTCCTCACCCATCCCTGGAATCTCTCCATCTAGCAGCTTGGCTGCTCCTTCCTTTAGCCAGGTCAATTCCCGTTACATCGGGTTCAAGATATTTTGGTAGCTTCTCATAAAGTTTCCACTACAAAGACTTATACTAGTAAATGGAAGCGTTTTGTCTTCTGGGAGTCACATCAGTTGGACCCTGTTACAGCTCCGTTGAATAAGGTCTTAGAATTTCTAACGAATTATTTCAGGAAGGAGCTTCTCCGGCTACCTTAAGAGTACAGTTGGCTGCCATTTCTAGCTATCATATAGAAGAAAGTGGTGCACCTATTATGGCTCACAGACTCTGTAAAGCCTTTTAAAAGGTTCCTTTCATATCAGACCACCAGTCAGAAGCCCGACATCACCGTGGAATTTAAATTTATTGCTCTCTAAATTGATGCTACCACCCTTTGAACCAGCTTCAAGTTGCACTTTGAAATTTTGTCATGGAAAACATTATTTCTAGTGGCTATTACATCGGCTAGGGATTGTCTGAGCTGCAGGCCCTTCGGTCAAACATCCCTATTTAATTTTTCATTCTGACAGAGTATCCCTACGGACTAATCCATCCTTTCTTCCCAAGGTTTGTTCTACTAGTAATATTAATCAGTCCATTGAATTACCCACCTTCTTTAAAGACCACTCTAATAAATTAGAGTATATGTTGCACAAATTGGACGTCCATAGACAACTCAGATTTTATTTGGATAGAACAAAAGATCACAGGAAATCTGATCAGCTATTTATAGCTTTTGCTGACAGCAGAAAGGGTCTTGCAGTTACGAAACGAACTCTTTCTAAGTGGCTAACTGATCGTATCATTTATGTTTATGAAAATTCTGATCAAACATTATCAGCAAAACCCAGAGGACATTCTACCAGATCAATTTCTACATCTTTGGCTCATGCAGCTCGTTTACCTTTAGACATCATTTGTGCGGCTGCTACTTGGGCTAAACCACATACATTTATTTCTCATTACAAAGTGGACAGGGTTTCTAGGGATAGGGCAACCTTTGGTTCCACTGTGCTCAAGAACGTTCTCCCTTGAGTTCCTCAGGATCATGGAGCTAGGGACGCTACACATGTGTAAGAACAAAGGCGAGATTGAACACTCTCACATAAAGAAGTTATGTCCTTACCATAACGTTCCATGTGGAGTGTTCATCTCGCTGGTTACACTCCCACCCTCCCCCTTAGGAAGAGCGTTCGATTTGGTGCCTGGTCTGGAGTATTCTCCTTCTGCTGTTGCAGTGTTGGTGTTGCTATCATACCCTTGGTATGTTTGTATATATGTAATTATGTATATAGTTTGGCATGTATGCGTGATTGTTGTCTGGTTTGCTTGCAAACTAGATCTGAGGTAAAGGCAGAGGGGGATTGTGGGTATTAGATGTCCTCGAGCTTCTTCTCGATGCAGAGCTTGCAGTCGGCCGGCACGGAGCCGAGGATCGGCTCCGAACCCATGTGTAATAACCAAGGCGAGATGAACACTCCACATGGAACGTTATGGTAAGGACATAACTTCTTTTTCTAGCCAATTTAGAGAGTGAAGTGCAAGACAGTGGTGGGAGGAGTTTTTGGGGTTGGTGGCAAATTTGGAGATTTTGTTACAACAGTTTTCTAATTTGGGGTGATGGCTGTAAGTAGTTTTTGTGTTTAAATTACCTGTTTAACTGTTGTAGGCCATGCAGTCAAGTGTGATAGCCATTTCTGTGCATTTAAAGTGTTTTTTTGATTGTATCTGCTTTATTTTCTGAAAAAATATATATACTTGTTTTCCTGCCTTTCTAAGCTAGTATAGTCCAGTTTTCAGGTTAGTGCTGAATTCAGGGCCCTGTTACAAGTTTCTGTGTTTGCCCATATTTTACTTGGATAGAAGGAAGTTTGTCTGTTCACTGTGAGAGAGGGAGCTCTGAGCAGCCTATCTATCCTTGGAGGAGTGGTTTCAGTCAAGAAATTAGTAGTTTATTGGCCATTTTGGGCTAATTTCTATCCCTTTCATTTCCCTGCTATAAAACCCACATTTGCGCAGTTTTGCATGCCAGGCAGCACCATTTAGCTAGGGTATAACTATTCCCGGCTCCACAAAGTCTACTCTTCAATTTTTCCCTTGGAACTAGACAAACTTTCAACTTAAGCACTCAAACCATTCGCTTCTTATACCGGCACTTGCTCAAAACTCATAGCAAGCACTAATAAACCTTAGCACTAGACCCCCCCCAATAATGTAGAGAAGGACAAGGCTCATTATTCGACCTTACTAGCCAATCAGTAAAACAGTTCACTGTACCTATCCAGGCATGTCCAAAGGGCAGTTTCAGGTGTACTCTCCTTTCCAACTGGTGAATATGGGCATTTTGAGGCAATGTTACAATTGCCTCATGTACACAGACAACCCTCTCCTACTTCCACCAAACACTAATACATGCGAGAGATGCAATTATACAGCCAAACTGGAGGCTAAGCTCTCTCAACCCAAGACTGGACCAGGCAGTCAAGGGGAGAAGGGAATTACTTGCATCACACCACCAGGCTCACAAAGACCTATGAAACCAGCACCGGCAAAAAAACACACACAAATACACGAAAACATACTCGGAGGCTCTAAATAAAAAATCTGCAGAAGCAACAGAGACCTCCAAAGCAGACATCCAAGCAACCTCCACCTCCCCCCAACACAAACCATGAAACACATACTTCACAAATCCAGTGTGCCACACAATCACAGCCCTTAAGGCAAAATAATATACCCAACACACTAGTAATAGGTGACTGTATAGTCAGGCACACTGACGTCCCACTCACTAGGTTGAACAAGGAGAAGGTTACTGTTAGCTGCCTGTCAGGTGCCAGGATCCGCCACATAACACAAGCACTCGGGTCACTCCAGAAAAAGTACAAATGTGACTCTGTCCTTGTCCATGTTGGTGTGAATGACCTGAGCCGTACCTCCCTGGACTACATGAAAAGAGACATGGAGGAGCTCTCTGATCACGTAGCCCAGGCCAGTATGACCCTGACCCTGAGTAGCATCCCGCCTTCACCAAGAATGATACCACGGTATAGAGAGAAAAATATCAATTTCAACAATTGGCTAAGCTTCTGGTGTCATTCAAAGGAGCTCCAGTGTCTGTCAGCCTGGGACAACATGCTCGACAAGCCACGCTGCTTCGCTAGAGACGGCTTGCACCTGTCATCCTTGGGCTTTTGAATACTGGCCAAGGCTCTTGCCACCCCCATAGTGCCTTTTTTAGGCAAGGCTCAAAAGACAAACCCACTGCCATAAATAGCACAAGTAACAAAAAACTTGAGGGTAATGCTACACAGTGCCAGAAGTCTAAACCTCAAAATGCATGCACTCGAGGCACTCCTCAGTATGGAGAAAATCGATATATGTGCAGTAACAAAAACCTGGCTTAAGGCTCCAGAGAGCACCCCAGCACTACCAGGCTACAACTCATACCATTCATTTCGGCCTCAAAACCCGGACCGAAATACAAAAGGCAGGGGAGTATCCATATTCATCCAAACCTCCAGGTTAGTGGCACAGCACGATGCTTCAGAGATCATCCACGTGCAACTAACAATGGGCAAAACTGCTGTTCAAATTATAGCTTACTACTGATCACCTACCATGTCCCAGGACCCCCACTCCGCATTCTTGGAAACATAAAGGTCCTACCAAAAACACCCTGATATTGGGTGAGTTCAATTACCCAAACATTAACTAGAACTACTCAAGTACAAACTCCCTTGCCCAACATTTCCTAGAATTTATAAACTCAAACGCTGTGGATCAACTGGTCAACACCTCCACTATAGGTGACAACATATTGGACCTGGTCATCACCAACATGGGCAACTGATGTTCCACAGCGGAGGTCAACCCCTCGCTGGTTAGAACTGACGATAAATTAATTACTCTGGATATCCACATTTCCCCACCACCCCCGGTCAAAGAAACCACTGTGAAAAACTTTTCAAAAGCAAATTTCATGTTACTTAAGACCGAGGTGGGAAGTTTCAAAGCCCCCATGCTAAAGGATAACGCTGTCCAAGCTGCAAAATCCTTTACTAATTCCCTCTACGGGCACCTACAAGAATGCATGGACCAAGACTCAGTCCTCCAAGAAAAGGAAACCAGTCTGGTGGACCCCTGCCATAAACAAGCTATATAATAGAAGGAGGAAACTAGTACAGAAAAGAGTAAAATCCCAAGAAGGAAAAACATCCCTGATCAGTATCAGCAGGAAACTACGTTCCCTCATAAAATCATCCAAGGTTAGCTTCGAAAGAAAAATTGCCATGGACTGCAAAGATGACCACAAGGCATTCTTTAGCTATGTCAAGAATCTAAGTGGCAATTCTCAGATCTGCTCGGAGTTAGTTTAGAATGGCATAAAATACACTGAACCGACTGATATAGCCAACATCCTGACAGGTTCATTGCAAACTTCACCCCCCCTCTCACCCCCAAAAGGGCCCATAACTATACCAGAAGAATGTAGTGCCCCTAAATCACAGACACTCAGGTTAAAACAGCCCTCTCCAAAGCCAAAAACACAGCATCAATTGGACCAGATGGTGTCCTAGGCTGTGTCCTACATGAGCTCAAAGATGAACTAACCTCTCACCTAAACACACTGTTTAAACTCAGCCTCTACATAAGCTACTTGCCCACAGAGTGGCTCACAGCAACGGTTATTCCACTCCCAAAGGTGGAGCCACAATGGACCCCGGGAACTATCGCCCTGTAAGCCTGACTAGCTTGGTCTGCAAAGCTATTGAGCGCGTCATCATGGATCTCATTAAGAGACATTGGAAACCTCCAAACACTGGACCTTACCCAGTTCGGCTTTAAGGGCAGATCATGCCTCCTAAACCTGGTGGACTTCTTTGAGACAGTTACCAAGGCTATAGACGAGGGAAAGGTGGTCCACACAGCGTACCTAGACCTTGCAAAAGCCTTCGACACCATTCCCCACTCGGGTATTATAGACAAGCTCACCAGCCTGAACATAAACTCCTACGTCACGAGATGGGCTGCCAACTGGCTCACGGACAGAACCCACATGGTAAGTGTTGAGGGGAGCTAGGTCTGACTCTAACCCCGTTACAAGTGGCATCCCCCAGGGCTCAGTCCTAGGACCCCTCCTGTTCGGCATATACTTCTCAGAGGTTACAGACAAGCACAGGAGGAGTATGGCTTACCAAGTTCACAGACTACTGCAAACTAGGGGCTATAATTGACTCTCTGGCTGACACAGGCATCCTCCAAAAGGGTCTCACTGAGACGGATACCTGGTGTCAAAATCATGGCCTCAAGCTAAATACCAAAACGTGCATAGTCATCCCCTTTGGAAAAAACAAAGTAACCACAAACTACCACATAGGTGGTAGCCCCCTAAATACGGAAGACGTAATAAGGGATCTGGGGACTCAAGTCGATAGTAACCTCTCCTTTGATAATCACATTGCCAAAGTGGTTAGAAAATCCTTCTATGTGGCCCACCTAATCACAAAAAGGGTTTGCATCCAGATCGAAAGAGGTCATTGGGCCCTCCATGCATCACTCATCAGACCCATCATAGAGTACAATGCCCCATTTGGGATGTACCTTACAAGACACCTGCAACAACTGGAAAGACCACAGAAGTACCTCACCAAAGAGGATCACTGGCCTCAAGCATATGCCCTTTGCAGCTCGACTGAAGATACTCCAGCTGTACTCTGTTGCATACCGCATACTCAGAGGTGATCTCTGCCTGATGTACAAGGCCATGTCCAACCCAGAATTGATGGACATGCTCCATCTAAAGAAAACTATATCCCCTCGAGCCACACGCTCCAGGGATCTAAACCTCACCACAACAATAAATAAGACGTGTTGGAGGGATAGATTCCTGTCCAAGAGACTTCCCATTCTCTGGAACAAGATTCCAATCTACATTAGGCAGAGCTCCTCGCTAACCCTCTTCAAGATAAACCTTGCCGAGTGGATGGGAAACCAAGTTTACCCCAGGGATCACTTCAATGGTTCTGCTGGACAGAGGCACAGGGAACTAATCTAAGGGGGCGGCGAAAGCCATCACATTCTGGCTAGGCTTATAAATGCCTTCGAGCAGATAGCCTGGTACCTACTTATGAACCTACAGAGTGGTTAGAAGGGGTGCGCTGTACATTAGGGAGGGAAGGAGGTAAGTGGAAGCGAGAGTACGTTTGGTGTGAGGTGAGAGGAAGCGATTGTTCCTGTATAGCATACCCAGTTTTTGGTGGGTTTTCTTTATATTTTGAAGTATATGGTTGTCAAATTTTAGGTGCTCATCTATAGTTAAACCAAGTAATTTAACATGGGGAAGGGTGACTTTGATAGTAGTTATTTTGGCTTAGAACTTGGAAAGAGCTTATGTCAAGAGTGAAGGATTTTGATGGTGGGAATATTAATATTTTTGATTTGTTTGCATTTAGGGAAAGGTGGTTTTAGAGCATCCAGGCTTCAATGGTTGAGAAGGCAGTCTGGGTCTTTGATAGAAGTTCAGGGAGATTTGAGGCAGAGCAGACTCAAGTTGAGTCGTCTGCATATTGGATTACTTTAGCATTAGGAATAGCAGAGTGAAAGATATTGATAAAGATATTGAACAGCATTGGTTTAAGAATGGATCCATGAGGTATGCCGGTGGGGGTATGGAAAAAAGGAGAGATACTTTTTCTCCATTTTACCGCCTGAGATCTGTCAGACAGGTAGTTTGAGAAGCAGGAGAGAGTATTTTGAGAGAGATTTAGATTTAAGAGATGGCTCAAAAGATGGGTATGGGAAACTGTATTAAATGCTTTGGAGACATCCAGAAGCACTGTAGAAACTATTTCTCCAGAATCTTGGGCTCAATTGACTGCATCTAAGAATGAGATGAGAGCTGTTGTAGTACTATGCCTGGGTCGGAAACCATGTTGGGTTGGGGTGAGGAGATGGTTTTGAGTTAGGAAACGCATAAGTTGGAGATGAACGCATTTTTCTAGGATTTTGGAGATTGGGGAGAGGATAGCTATGGGGCAGAAGTTTGAGATGTTGGTGTTTTTGCCACCTTTGTGGAGAGGTAGAGTATAGGCTATAAGCCAGAGTTTGGGAACGTAGGATTCCTGTATGGATCTGTTGATTAATATGCTAATAGGGAATACGATTCCATCAGCAGCAGGTTTAAGAAAAATAGAAGGCATATTGTCAGGGGCATTAGAGCAAGGTTTTAGTTTGGACAGAAGTCTTTTTATATAGTCGGTAGATATGGCTTTAAGGTTGATGATGGGGAAGGATTGGAGTTAGTGGGTGGAGGGATTGTAGTGGAGGAACTACACGTAGAAGAGGGACTGTTGTTGGGAAAGGTTTTCGTTAGTTCAGATGTGGAGTTAATAAAGAGAGTTGAATAATGAGGCTATTTGTTGATCAGATTTGATGGGGTCTGGGCAGGGATTGTGTTTGGTGCCTGGGTTGAGAAGTGCATTTTTAGAGTTCCAGAATTGTTCAGGGTTTTTAGCATGGTTGGACTGGAGCTGATGTAATAGGATTTTTTTTCTCTAAGAATTAGTTTTTTTTTCTGAAGTTACGGAGCTGTGTGTATTGAAGTAGGGTTTCGGGGAGTTTTTTTTTTGGTACAGTTTCCAGGATTTGTCCCTTTGATGCATTAGTTTTTTGGTGTCTTTGGGTAGCCATGGGGCAGGTTTGGTTTTTATTCTTTTTGTTCTTGTTTGGAGCTAGATTATTTAGAGTGTTTAGAAAAGAGGAATTAAAGTAGTCAACGGCTTCATCAAGAGGAAGGGTTTTTAGGATGTTCCAATTTATTTGTTTAAGGGAGTTTGAGAATGTGTTGGGATTGAAATTACTAAGGTTACGTGTGTGAATATAGTGGTGATGTTCTAAGGAGGAAGTAGTAGAGCGAAGGGCAAAATCAGGGAGGTGATCAGTGATGGAGTCAGGAATGATGCCAGAGTTTGTAATTGTGTTTGTGTGGGAGACTAGGATCCAATCAAGGGTAGAACCTGGGGGTTCTATTTTATTGGGTCTGGTTATAGTGTGTATTACTTGGGTGAAATTGAAAAGATTGATGGGTTGGGTGGGAGCAGCTTTATTGAGGTTGTCCCAGTTTGTTTACTTCACCTAGTATACATGTCTTATTGTTTACATTAGTAAAGACTCTTAAGACAATTTCTTCAAGGATAGGGATATTATTTCCTGGTGGGATATATAGGGCGATGATACAGAGACTTTTGTGGTTATTTATTTTAAGCAAGCAGGGCAGTAGTTCAGCGTTAGCAAATTGAGGAATAGGGTTTCGGTAAGGGATTATGAAGAGTAGGTTAGAGTAGATTAAGGCAACTCCTCCACCTTTTTTGTGTGTGCGATCACACCTAAGGGCTTGGAAACCAGAGGGTAGTATTTCAGAGTCTGAGGTATGGGGTTTTAAGTCATGTCTCTGAGACGGCTGTAATGTCTGGTTGGTTATGGCTTAGCCAAGCATGACATATGGATGCTTTGTTACTGAGACTTTGGGCATCGAGTGTATAGAGTTGAAGATTTTTATGGGTGGGGGAGTGGTAGGAAGGATGGTGTTTTTGTGTGAAGGTGAGTTAGGTCCAGGGTTCGGGTGAATGCCACCTGCTAGGTAGAGGATATTGAGGAGAGACTGCTATGGAACTAGATTTTATTTTATAATACAGGCGGAAGTGTATTATGAGTTTAGTCATGTGGAGTTTTGCTGTGGTTGGCATAATTCATAGGTTAAAGTGATGAAGGCAGGTTGAATCAGAGGCTAAACGCTGGCCTCAGCGTCCACAGGTGGTGAGAGTGAATTAAAAGGAGAGAGAACCAGTACAGTGTAGCAGGGTAGACAGAGGAAAGGCAAACACTGGAAGTAGTTAACATAGAGGGAGACAGAAGCAATAGAAAAAGCAGAAATCAAGGGCTAGGGTAGTGTAAGAGACAGAAAACAGCATATTCAGGAGATAATGGGGTATGGCAGGGGAAATAACACTACAGAAAGGAGAGCATATAGGAGAATAGAAGGGTTTGGGCTGCTGGCATCCTTTACCATAGTAAGAACCAAGTCATCTACTGTGAATTACACTATTGCGTAGTGGGACTGTTTGTTTAGAGCTACACTTCAAGCATAGGTACTTATATTATTAGATATTTAAAAAATAGTGTGTATATTGCTTTATTGAATCTCACTATGCGAAGAGTGAGATGCAGACATACTGGCCTTGAACACACACATGCGTCTGGCATGAGTTTATATCTCCTGGTCAGGAGTAGGAGCTGTGGTTTCCCAATCTGGACCACTGACTAACAAATATGTGAGAGGTGTTTGGCAAATTCACAGTACTGCCTTGGGGTATGAGCAACCCACCCAGATAAGCTTTGGAGTGTACAGCTACGGGACAGAGTTATAATCCAGTGGCACCTCATATGTATACATTTTTTTAACCTACCTGGGTCTGAACCCAGTGCTTTCCAGTGCAACCTAACCAGTAGTGACCAAGACTTGGCCAGTACTGTGTATGTGTATACATGTACATATTTTGTGTGTGTATGTAATAGACCACAGGGAAAACTAATTCTTGTGAGCAACAAAGCTGCTAGCTGAGAATCCTGAAAAGTAGATTTGCACGGCAAAGTCTGCATTTCTTAGCATTGAGTTCAAGACCATGACTTTGGCACCATTTTAGTCAGAGACCTTCCTGACGAATGCCAGTGTCTGCAGGGGAGTTGATGATAACCCCCAGCTTTCAATCTGCAAACCTAATCAGCCATAAACCTTTGGCATTTGCTTCCATTTCAGAGAAATAGATGCCAAAAAGGAGCAGTCCCGGTACCGAGCCCTGGAGGACTCCACTAGTGACTGGCCTCTTGGTGGAAGTGGCCTCACCTATTTTGATCACCTGGCTCCTATCATTGAGCCAGTTGGCTATTCATTGGGTGATAAAAGGGTTCATAAATAAGTTAGTGAGCTTGTGTATAATGCCCGAGTGGAGTATTGTATCAAAAGCCTTGCCAGATCGAGGTAAGCTGTGTGTACAGTCCTGTCGTCATCCAGTGCTTTGAGCCTCTCAAAAAAGTCCACCAGATTTAATAGGCATGAACTTCCTTTTAACAAAGCAGAACTATGATGGGTCCAGTCTTTGCAGGTTGTCTATGTCCTCATTTATCATGTCCAAGATTCTTTCCATGGCCTTGTATATGAGGCTGGTAAGACTACTGGGACTGTAGTTGCTTGGATCAGTGGTTGGACCTCCTTTGTGCATGGGAATGACTGTAGCCATCTTCCATTCCTTGGGCACAAAACCTTGACTGTAGGCTGCAGTTGAAAAGTGATTCAGGTGGACTACACAGGTCATATATCATTCAATTTATTAAACATCCCGGGATGTTATCAAGGCCCATCAATGCAGTGTTTTTGGCCTTGGAAAGTGTATTAGTGACCTCTTCTATAGGAATGGTAGGGGGGGGTTATGTTGTATGGTACTTCCTGTGGACTATTGGGGGGGGGATTTCAGCTAAACCTGTCAAAAAAAGGTTGGTAATGGTCTCTGGTTCAGTGTGGATAATGCCATTTGCAGTAGGTTCTGCGCATTGCTGTGTATTTCCTGAGATTATGGACATAGCTGTAGAAAGCTGTGCAGAGATTTTGTAAATAGCTCAGTGTATTCTACTGTGCTTGGAATTTAGTGAAGGTGTTGCTTAGCAGAAAGAGAGTAACCTTAAAATAGTTCTTCAGGGTTTTTGATTTCACCGGATCTCCCTGGATTTAATTTTTTAATACTGCCTTATGGTCCGATCTGATGAGCGAAGGTATTACACTGGGTAAGGAAAATTGCCCCCCCCCCCCCCCCCCCAATGTTTGTAAGTACAAGGTCAAGGATTTTTGTACCTCAGATGTAAGAATGGACCAACTGTTCCAGGATGTTAGTATTAATGTTTAGTAATCGCTTAGGTTTGTACATTAGAAATGGTGTAGGTATGAAGGATGAGCAGTTTGTGACATACATTTATGACTCTGTTCGAGTGAAATGACCGTGATCTCTGGGTAAGATAAATACTGCATGCCATGTACTCTGGAGTTAGATCTGATGAAGCTCATTTAAGGGTGAAAGCACGCATCTATTTCTTTTTCAATAAAGAAGTTTTGATTACTAAACAAGTTATAAGTGCTTGATTACTCTGAAGTCTCAGCTGAGGTTGTCTACAGCGCATGGTTCTTTTTTTTTTCCTGATTTTTCCAGGAGTCTCAGCTTGCAGCTTTGTTGCTCACAAGTACCAGTTTTCTTGTGGTCTATAATTTTTCATTGTAGGACAGAGATGTTTTACCCCCCCCCCCCCCCCCAAGCCTGGAAAATTATTGTGCCTTACTACAAGGATCAGTGTGTGTGTGTGTGTGTGTGTGTATAAAATGCGAGTGTCCTGTTCAGCAAATGCCACTGTGCATTCGCTTATACTTGGGAGATGTTGCTTATTGAGATCGCGGGACAGTGCGGATTGGGAGATTTACCCTTTTCTGCACTGTAGTGTGATCTCTGAGTTGGAATCTGTAAGTGGCAGGGGGGGGTGTGTGTGTGGGGGGCTTGCCCCCCAGCAAAAACATTACTGTCAGCGCTGTGCAGTACAGATCTAGTACATACGTACCGCTGTAAAGGGGACAACGTACTTCACCTCCATTAGGTTGTCGGTATTCCAACCTAATATTCCGCACATCGAACATGTAAACTGCATTTTTGAATGGTTTACATTCTGATGTTCGATGTTTTGATAGTAAACCTACGTATATATAATATATATGGGTTCACTTCACATGACTGAAGGCTCAAAGTACTGAAATTCATTTGACTGAGTCCACAACCCCGAATGTTCAAAATAATAAACTCGTTTGACTGAATTTCAGAATACTGAAAGCTGACAGTGCTGGACTGCAAAATACAGAATGGCACTGTGTGTACAGTACTATAAGGTAAGTAAAGGGTTTGTCTCCTTTTCCCCACTGTAGTGCAATCCCGGAGTTGGTATATATAGATTGGGGGATGTGGGGGCATAGTCCCCCACCTAATTTGTTTTTTTATCATTCGGTGTCTGTTAATAAGGTAAGTAAGTAGTTTTTTAATTTTGGAAAGAGTTAGTCATTGGTGTTGTAAGTGTGCATTTATTTTCTTTTATTGTTTTATTTGGTAAGAAATTTTTGGTGATATTTGGCAAGTTTATTTGGCATTGTTCATAGGTTGGTACTCTATCGGCCCTAGGGCCTATACATGCCTAACCATAACAATTCCCTGGCTATTTCTTCCCAGAATAATTACTTCCCTGGTCCCCTGTCTTGCAGGGCGACTGACGTTATCCCTGGGGTGAATTACCTATCTCCCATCCAATCGTCAAGGTTCCTTTTGAACAGGGCCAAAGAGGTGCTCAGCTTGACATGTATGGGGAGTCTCTGGGTCAGGAACCTATCCCTCCAGCATGTTTTGTTCATTGTGATGACCAGGCTTAGATGTCTGGAGTGTGTGGGTCTGAGGGATTGGGATTTCTTTAAGTGTAGCATGTCCAACAGCTCTGTGTTTGACATGGCCTTGTATGTTGAACAGAAATCGCCTCTGAGTAGGTGATATGCGACAGAGTATAGTTGGAGTGTTTTAGACCGTCAACATAGGGCATCTGCTTTAGGCTTGTGATTCTTTCAGTGAGGTATTTCTGTGGCCTTTCCAGTTGTTGCAGATGTCTTGTGAGGTCCATACCAAACGGGGCGTTGTATTCTATAATGGGTCTAATGAGGGATGAGTACAGTGGGGCATAGACCTCCTTTTTTCTGGATGAAAAGCCCTTGGTGATGAAGTGTGCTACACAGACGGATTTACTGACTGTTGTGGCAATGTGGTTATTGAAGGTGAGACCACTGTCCACCTGTGTCCCTAAGTTCCTTGTCACACTTTCGGTGTTTTGTGTACTGCCACTTGTGTGGTAGTTCATGGGTACATTGTTTTCCCCAAAGGGGAGAACTATATATTTCTTGGCATTAAGCTTGAGCCCATGGCTGTGGCACCAAGCATCTGTTTCTGTAAGGGCCTTTTGTAGAATATCCACATCATTTGGGGATTCAGTAATGGCTCCCAGTTTGCAGTCATCTGCGAACTTTGTTAGCCAGAGTCCTTTAGTGCTGTCCTGTACTTCAGAGAAGTAGATGCCAAACAAGACCGGTCCCAGGGCAGAACTCAGAGGTACTCCACTTGTCTGGAGCTGGATTTTGAGTCTACTACTTTTACAGTGTGGGTTCTGTTAGTAAGCCAGTTGGCAACCCATCGAGTGACGTAGGGATTAATGCCCAGCTTAGTAAATTTATCTATGATTCCAGAGTGGGGGATGGTGTCAAAGGCCTTGGTGAGGTCCAGATATGCTGTGCGGACTGCCTTGCCCTCATCCATGCTCTGGAGACTGATTCGAAAAAGTCAGTCAGGTTGAGGAGACAAGATCGGCCCTTTACGAAACCAAACTGGGTGGGGTCCAGTGTTTGAAGGTTGCCAATGTCTTTGTCTATAAGTTCCATGATGATGCGTTTCATGGCTTTGCAGATCAGGCTTGTCAGACTGATGGGATGATAGTTCTCAGGATCGAAGGTGGTTCCCCCCTTGTGGAGTGGGATAACTATAGCTGTGCGCCACTTGTTGGGCATGAAGCCTGAAGTGAGGCTATGATTAAACATGACACTTAAGTGAGGTGCCAGTTCATTTTGTAGTTCTTGTAGTACACAGCCCGGGATGTCGTCTGGTCCCATGGATGCTGTATTCGTAGCTTTGGAGAGTGCGTTTTTTTTGCCTGTGTGGCCATCATTACTGGAATTTGGCAGTCTCTCTGTATTGAGATGGGCCCTTTAGGGGGTGAGAGAGGGGTGAAGTTGGCCCTGAATTGATCTGCCAGGATATTGGCAATATCCTTGGGATCAGTATATTTAATGCCATTCTGTTGTAGCTCAGAGCAGATCTGAATATTGCCATGTAGATTCTTGACATAACTATAGAATGTCTTGTGGTTGTCCTTGGAATCTTTGGCCATTTAATTTTCGTAGCTAGCTTTGGAGGATTTTTTGAGGGATCACAGCTTCTTACTGAGGCTGGTAAGGGAGTATTATCCATCCTGGGATTGTCCTCTTTTCTGCAACAGTATCATCTGAAGTAGGAACTTCATTTGTCAGCAACCTTTGGGATACGGATCTGATCTCGGATCCGAGCAGGCAACTTCTACCACAGCATAGATCCGAGCTCCTAGCTCCTCCCTTTACCCATAATCCCCTGCCAACCCTGACTGACCCCAGATCTAGTTTGCCGCGCTTCAAGCTACGAGCTGGATTTTCGAGCTCCTGCTATTTGGATAAGTTTTGTGAGGAAAAGTTTCTATTTTTACTTCCCTTTTCTTGTGTGAGTGAGAGCGAGTGTTTAGGTATCCTATATATCTCTCTATTTAACTTATTTTGTGTTTATTTTTCCTCCCTGCCCTCGCTGGTCGTAGTGTGTGTTTGTGGTGTGTGTAGGGGCCTAGTGAGTGTGTTTTTCTGTATCACTATGTCAGAGGCCCCTAAAGCCATCTTTTCAAAGTGCACCGAGTGTGGCCATAAGCTTTCACCGGCGGATGGCCACACCCGGTGCGTTAGGTGCCTTGGGGTTGAACACCTCTCCTCGGGATGCACGATTTGCTCAGCGTTCAACCCCAGGGCACTTAAGGACCGGAGGTCGAAGCTGATTCTGACGGGCCTTTTGCCCCCGGATTCGGCTCCGGCCTCCGGTGTTTCTGTGGCCACTACCCAGCCCTTGGTGGTAGCCACCCCTGTCTCCCTCCCTCCGGTCGGGACTCAACCTCCCGCTTCGGTTCCGGAGGAGAGGGAGGCCGGGAAAGCCAAACGGAAGGAGAAGCACCATAAGTGGCAGGCCGATGACTCCTTCTTGGGCCCCGCCCGCCAAATGGGCTTCTCCATCCAGAGGCTTCTGGATCGCCTCCTCCTCGGCTCCGGTCCCCTTGTTTCTCACCGGGACCCGGGGAGGAGGGGAACCGGTCCCCGTCGAGGTCATCGAGGCGGCACTTTAGGTCTGCCTTGGTGGCCTCTTCGAGGTCCACCTTTAGCATGTCAGATGCAGACATGGACTGGATGATGAGGAGGTTCATCCAGGCCCAGCTGCAGATGGGAGTGCTCTTGCCTCCCCCCCCCCCCCTCCGGGGGGGGAGCTCTACCCCATTTTTTGCTCCAATCGCTCCTTCTCCGACCCGCTTTCTGGGTTCGGAGCATTCGGAACCGAGCCGCGTTGGATCCGGGGGTGGGTCGGAGCCGATAGTACTGGTTACTTCGGCTCCAACTGGTCCCTCGAGCTTGTCTGATCAGACCTCTTGGAGTCGTGGACTGAGCTTCGAATCCGAGGGATTCGGTGTGACTTCGGCTCCGTCCCGGTCAGAGCACACGGGTCCTTTGGATCCGAGGGTCTCAGCCCCGGATCCGGTCCCCGCTTCGGATCCGAGTGAGAGTCAACTCTCGGATCCTATCGAGAGTGGCTCCCCCTCGGCTTTAGCGGTGGTGGAGAGGGCACTGTTGAGTGCATCCGGGCCTCCGGTCCTGGCTTCGGCTCCCCCCTGCACTCCCTCTCAAGTTGGTTCAGGCTCCCATCACCCGGCCTTCGGGGCAGCCTGCTTCAGCGCCTCTGGGTGTTCCTTTGGAACGTGACATTGCTGGTGAGTTTTCCTCGGACAGCCCCCCCGAGGAGGTTCCTCACAAAGTTAAGTGTAAGAGGAGACACGTGGACTCCCCCGAGTCCCTTACGGAAGATACGGACTTAGATGAAGGGGAAGGCTCCCCAAGGTCACCCCCCGAGGATGTCTCCTTTGGAGACATCATGGAAATGCTCAGGATTAGGGGAGGGTGGTCTGCCCCCAAGGCTTCCTCCGATGAGTCCGTATTCCTAGAGGCGTTCGAAGCAGGACCATCTACCTCTTGAGTGTCCCCTCCCCCCGACCCCCTGGTGGACCTTATTTCCACCAGGGCTTGGAAGGATCCGGACACTGTAGAGCCAGTCCCCAAGCGCCCGGATAGGATCCTGAGTCCCCCTGCAGAAAGAACCCACTGGAGCAGAGGTCCCCCTGTGGATGCCATGTTGGTGGCGGCGGCCACCAAGAGGGAGTTGGCTCAGGAGAGCTCCGCGGTCCACCCACCAAGCAAGGAGTCCCGGGCGATGGACCGCCTTGGGAAGCGGGTCTTTAGTTCAGCAACCTTCTCCATGAGGGCGCTGAACTATATGGCACATGTCATCCGGATGCAGCGAGATCTAATAAAAGAATACGCTGCCTCCCCCCCAGAGTCCATGTCGAAGGGGACAAGCAGCTGTACTCCTCCCGAATGTCCACTCTACGTTCAGTTTCCAACACCTCTATGCGGCTCTTGTCTCACGCCACGGAAGGAGCCGCTAGAGCTGGCGGAGCCGGCCTGGTAATGAGGCGCCAAGCCTGGCTCCGACATTGTGACTTCTCGGAACCCTTTAAGGCGTCATTCGCGAATGCCCCCTTTGATGGTTCTGCATTGTTTGGCAAAACCGTTCGTGACACTTTAGTCCAGAGCGAGAAAGACGGGAAGATGTTGTCTGCCGTCGGAGTCTGCTTCTCTGCCCCCCAGAGGTCCTTTTCTAAGAACCAAAAGGGTCAGAAGAAGATGTGGTTCCGGAAATCACATCAGTCCCAGTCTGCTCCGAACAACCAGTCCTCTTGTGGCAGAGGAGGACCGGGAGGACACCGCCCTAGAGGCAGAGGGGGTCCCAGAAATTTTGGGTCCAGAGAACCCTTCTCTGAGAGGTCCACGCAGAACCCCTGAGGGGGTTGCCCGGCTGCTCCACTCTGGAGGCAGTCGGGGGGCATCTTTTGAGGCACCTAGCAATGTGGGAGTCCATAACAGATCGCTGGGTGCTTCGCATCATATCCAGAGGCTACCAAATTCCCTTTATTGTAACTCCCAAAACCAGAAGCCTCCTCGACGTACCACCCAATCAGAGGGAGGCGGCTGCTACAGAAATTCAGCAGCTTTTACAAAAAAGAGCCATCCAACCCGTCCCCCCAGATCAGTTTGGATCAGGGTTTTACTCCAGGTTCTTTCTGGTGTAAAAAAAGACGGGGGACTTGAGGTCCATCCTCGACCTCTCTCTCTCGAACCTGGCAGTACCCAAAGAAAAGTTCCGGATGGTCACGCTACAATCTATTCTCCTGTTACGGGAGAACGACTGGATGTGCTCGATAGACCTCAAGGATGCGTACTACCACATTCTTGTGGACAGACGTTCCTCCGCTTCCGGATGGGAGCCAGTCACTTTCAGTTCAGG
The DNA here is from genome assembly GCF_019279795.1 of Protopterus annectens. Lineage (NCBI taxonomy): Eukaryota > Metazoa > Chordata > Ceratodontiformes > Protopteridae > Protopterus > Protopterus annectens. The sequence goes on along the minus strand of NC_056751.1, from coordinate 630,599,358 downwards.
GCCCTCCCCTTCGGTCTCACCTCAGCCCCCAGGGTGTTCACCAAAGTATTGGTGGTTATAGCGGCCCACCTGAGGCTTCAGGGAATTCAGGTCTTTCTGTACCTGGACGACTGGCTCCTCATCGCCCCAACAAGGCATCTGCTCTGTTCAGGCAGGGATTATTTCCTCAATCTTGCTCCACGCCTAGGGTTGACTGTCAACATGGCCAAATCCTCTCTGGCTCCTACACAGGTAATAGATTTCATAGGGGCGAGATTGGATTCCAGACTAATGCTTGCCTTCCTGACTCCCTATCGGCTTCAGAACCTGAGGTTGCATGTTCAGGCCATTCTCCAACTTCCTGCTCCACCGGCGGAATTGATCCTGAGGGCTCTAGGGTCCATGGCGGCAGCAATTTCTCTGCTGCCCCTAGCCCGTCTAAATATGAGGGTCCTGCAGTGGACCCTCCAGGTACAATGGTCCCTGTCTCGCAACCCCCTGTCCCATCCTATTCCCCTAAGCAGGGCTTGCAGAGGGTCGCTCGTGTGGTGGCTCCAGTCCCCGAGTCTTCACACTGGACGACCATTCTCGATGCCTTCCCCCGTCACCACCATGACCACGGACGCCTCTCGCCTGGGGGGGGGCACTATTCAGGCAGAACGGTCCAAGGCACGTGGAACGACACAGAGACCTCCTTGCATGTCAATGTCCTAGAGATGAGGGCGGTGCTTTTGACGTTGCAGGCACTTCACAGCCTTCTTCCGATTGGGACGATTGCGGTACAAACGGACAACATGTCAGTTGTCTGGTACATCAACAAACGGGGGGGAACCAGGTCTTATCCTCTTTGTCGCAAGGCCATGAGAGTGTGGGAATGGGCGATATCCACCAAACGCTTTCTCATTGCAACACACATTCCGGGATGGTCCAACATCCTAGCAGACAGGCTCAGTCGTTCGATTCTGACCCCATACGAATGGTCTCTCAATCCTCTAGTAGCGAAGCAAATATTTGCCCAATGGGGGCAACCCTGTTGAGATCTTTTTGCCTCTCCTTCAAATACCAAATGCAACAGTTACTTCGCTCTAATCCCCCCTCAGGGGGAGTCCCCGAGAGACTCTCTAGTACATGCTTGGCCTCCCGGTCTCCTTTACGCTTACCCTCCGGTCTCCTTTACGCTTACCCTCCATTGCCCATGATGCTAAAACTCTTACAGAAAGCCAGTTGGCTGGGGAGCAAAATGATCCTCATTGCCCCATTCTGGCCTCGTCAAACGTGGTTCCCGTACCTGTGGTCTCATTTGATTCATCCACCCTGGATTCTGGATCCCCTACGGGGTCTCATTACTCACCCTCTGGGTCTTCCGACCCCCAACCTGGTCAACCTCAAGCTGACTGCTTGGTTGCTCCAGTTCCACTCCTGATAAGGACTCCCGGAATCTCCTCACCAGTCCAAAGCCATCCTAGTAGCAGCACATAAACCTTCCACCAGAAGGGTCTATCGGAGTAAATGGAAACGTTTCTCCATTTGGGCGGAGCACCATCACTTGGATCCTTTCACGGCGCCTCTTACGTCGGTTTTGGATTTTCTAACTACCCTTTTTCATCAAGGGGCTAGCTGCTCTACAGTCAAGGTACAACTAGCAGCGATTTCGCATTATCATGTAGGGCATGAATCGGGCCCTCTAATTACTTCCAAGCTTTGTAAAGCTTTCCTCAAGGGTACCTTCCTTCTCAGACCTCCGGTCAGGGAGGTAGTACCCCCATGGGATTTATCTTTGGTTCTACAGGCCTTGACAAGCCCCCCTTTCGAGCCGGCGGCTACGGTTGATCTTAAATACCTCTCTTGGAAGACTGCCTTCTTGGTGGCCATTACTTCAGCTAAAAGGGTCTCTGAGCTTCAGGCTCTCTGTGTTAAACCGCCGTATTTAGCCTTCCATCAGGATAGAGTTTACCTCAGGATCAATCCGTCCTTTCTGCCTAAGGTATCCTCTGAAGCTAATATTAATCAATCTATTAATCTTCCCGTGTTCTTTCCCAACTACCAGAACAAAGGAGAGTACAAACTGCATTCCTTGGATGTGCACAGACAATTACGCTTTTATATTCATCGAACTGCTGGTCATAGGCAATCTGACCAGTTGTTTGTCTCCTTTGCCAAAACAAATTTAGGCAAGTCAATTTCTAAAGTTACCCTGTCACGGTGGATAGCTAGTTGTATCCTCTTGGCATTTCAGAGTTCGGGAAGGCCTGCACCTCAGGGAGTCCGAGCTCATTCTACTAGGGCCGTCGCTACTTCGGCAGCTTTTAAATCTAGGGTTCCCTTGGATGATATTTGTTCCGCAGCCACTTGGGCCTCATCTCATACCTTTATCAGCCGTTACAAACTGGATGATGTCTCAAGAGGTAGGGCGTCCTTTGGTTCTGCAGTGCTCCGAATATTCTTCCATAAAGGCCACCCAGGATTCAGGTAGCTGGGGACTCTGTCCCAAAGGTTGCTGACAAATGAAGTTCCTACTTCAGATTAAGAAGTTATGTACTCACCATAACGTTCCATCTGAGTAGGTATCTTCATTTGTCTGCAACCATCCCCCCCTCCTTCCCCCTGACCTATAGGATTCTGTTTAGGATCTGTCTTAGATAAGCCCCTTCCGGGGCACAGTAGCAATGGTTATATCGGGCAAACTTGATCTGAGGTCAGTCAGGGTTGGCAGGGGATTATGGGTAAAGGCAGGAGCTAGGAGGTCTGATCTATGCTGTGGTAGAAGTTGCCGGCTCGGATCTGAGATCGGATCCGTATCCCAAAGGTTGCAGACAAATGAAGATACCTTCTCAGATGGAACGTTATGGTGAGTACATAACTGCTTATTCCTTCTGTTGTATAGTTTGTTTATGGCAGGGGACCACCATATTGGCTTCCTTTTGGAGCAGAGCGTTTTGGTTCCGTTTGGAATGGCACGATTCATGCACGTGTGGATGTGCTCGTACAGTGCCTTCTTGTAGGATTCTACAGTTGAGCTTTCAGTTCCCCTCTGCATGGGTGTCATGAAGTTTTACTTCTGACTTTGAGTAGCATGAAGTTAGCTTTGGAGAAGTTTTTTATGTAGGTTTCCGTAATGGAGGTGGGGGTGGGGGTTGGGGGTGGCACGTGGACGTCAAAGGTGATTAGCTTATGGTCAGACCTGACGAATGAGGGGTGACCACTAGTGTGGAGCATCGATCTCCCATGTTGGTAATGACCAGGTATAGGATATTTGAGCCCCTGGTGGGACTATGGATTAGTTGCTCGAGGGCGTTGGAATTTATGAATTCCAAGAACCATTGGACAAAGGTGTTGGTACCTGAGGAGTTTCCCAATTAATGGCAGGGTAGTTTAAATCACCCAGTATTAGGGTGTTTGGTTATATCTTAATATTTTCCAGTATGTTTAGAAAAGTGTAGTGAGAATCTTGGGGCATGGTGGGGGATCTGTAGCAAGCTACAGTTTGGATTGTAGTCTTACCTAGTGTTAGTTGCACCTGTAGAATTTCAGATGCATTGTGTTGGGTAACTAGCTTGGAGGTGTGAATATGGACACTCCTTCGCCTTTAGTGTTTCGGTTCTAGTTTGGAGGCCGAAAAGTGTTGTAAGAGTTGTAGCCTGGTATTGCAGAAGTGCTCTCTGGAGCCTTGAACCAGGTCTCAGTTACTGCACAGATATCTATGTTCTTCATTTTTAGGAGTGCCTTGAGAGAGTGCATTTTGAGGTTTAGACTTGTAGCATTGAGTAGCATTACCTTCAGATTTTGCATGCTTATATATGTTATGGTGGTGGTTTTGTCCTTTGAGCCTTGCCTAAAAAAGGCACTATAGGGGTGGCAAGAGCCTTAGCCAGTAACCTGAATCCCAGGGGTGACAGGTGCAGACCATCTCTGGCAAAGCATCGTGGTTTGTCGATCATGTCATCCCAGGCAAACAGATACTGGATTCCCCGTTGAATGACACCAGAAACATAGCCAATTGTTGAAGTCAGTCATTTTGTCCTTATACTGTGGTATCATTCTGGGCAAAGGCAGGATGCTACTCAGGGCTAGGGTCATACCTGCCTGGCCCACATGATCTGAGAGCGCTTCCATGTCTCTTTTCATGTAGTCCAGGGAGGTACATTTCAAGTCATTCACTCCAACATGGGCAATGACACAGTCATATTTATACTTGTTGTGGAGTGACTTAAGTGCATGTGTGATGTGGCAGATCCTGGCACCCGACAGGCAGCTGACTCTAGTTTTCTCCTTGTTCAGCCTGGTGAGAGGGACATTGGTCATAGGTGACTCTGTAGTCGGGCACACTGAAGTGTTGGATACGTTGTCTTGCCGTAGGGGCTCTTGTTGGATGGCACACTGGT